>NC_133873.1:1557842-1580296 GCF_044706935.1 Curcuma longa | reverse complement strand
ATGACCTACCTTACGACAGGTCGAATTTCTAAGCTCCGCGCTCGATGACCTCACCTTACGATAAGCCAAATTTCCGAGCTCCGCACTCGATGACTCCGCCTTATGACAGGCTAGATTTTTGAGCTCCGTGCTTGATGACCCCGCCTTATGACAGGCCAGATTTATGAGCTCCGCACTCGATGACCCTGCCTTACGACCGACCAAATTTTCGAGCTCCATGCTTGATGACTTTGCCTTACGACAGGCCGGACTTTTGGGCTCCGCGCTTGATGACTTTGCCTTACGATAGGTCAGACTTCTGAGTTTCACGCTTGATGACTTTGCCTTACGACAGGCCGGACTTCCGAGCTCCACGCTCGATGACTTTATCTTACAACAGGCCAGACTTTCGAGCTCCACGCTCGATGACTTTGCCTTACACTAGGCCAGACTTTCGAGCCCTGAGCTTGATGACTTTACCTTACGACAGGCCGAAACTCTGAGCTTGCGACTTTGCCTTACGACAGGCTCGAAGCACCGAGCCCTGAACTCACGACTTTGCCTTATGATACCTAATCAAGGTATCTCGATAACAACTCAGCACAGTCCAGTCAGTTGGATTACGCCTCCTTCAACTAGACTAGTTTGGGGGGCTTATGATCTGACAGGATAATATTGACACCTCATCAAGGATAAAGTCATAAGACCAGTTCATTTTTAAGATTAAGAAATCTTAAAAACCGGTTCACCCAAATAATATCTCAAAATATTTCTTAAACAAATATTTCAGAATCTTTCTAAAAAAAGGGAACAGATATCTTAGAATATTTCTAAACGGATGCTAATATTTTAAAAATCAACTACTATAAAAAGGTAACGCATGCCCATGGGTACTAGGTACGCACACATCTACCCTAATTTCTCCAAGTTATTAAACTCCTTCCTCATGTCGAACCCTAACTTGAGCGTCGGAGTGGCTTGTCGGGACCCACCCTCGACGCCATTCTAACCCTCTTTCTGAGTGCTTTTCAGGTCCTCTCATCTTTTCGGGCAATTCTTTTCGAGGAGCATGCACGTCAGTAGTTCTGAACCAGCGTTTGAACCATCCACGGTGTATTGCCCAGAACATTTAAAAAACACTCAATTTTGTAAGTGTTTGTCAAACATTATTAGAAAAGTAGATCATGAAAGGCAATTGCTGTAGGATCGAAAACACGCTAGAGGGGGGGTGAATAGCGTGTTTGCACGCTTTTCGATTTTTCGGAAAACTTCGAGTGCGAAAGCGGAAGCAATTAAACAAACGTGTGCGGAAGCAAAAACAGATAGAAAGTAAAAGAGATTGACACGTTTGTTTTTACTTGGTTCACAGCGCAACGCTGCTACTCCAAGGCCCACGGTCCTTGACCGTTTACGTTGGGCAATCCACTAAACACTTGCCCCTTTCCGGCAGCAAGTGTATCGAAAAACCGATTACAAAATTCAATTACAAAGTATGAACAGAATTGAAATACAGAATTTTGTTACCAAACTTTTTGCTCGCTTGATCGCTCCCTGGAGATGGAATTCGGCGTCTCGGTGTGAAGCAGGATGACTTGAAGCAGGCGCAGCACCGACGTCGAAGTTAGAGCCCTTGGGAGTCAAGAGAACGAGAGTTAGAAGCGTTGGAAGTGTTGAATCCGGCTGCTGCTCGCGGGTTCCTTATATAGTCGACCTGAGTCGACTCAGATGGAGATCTGGGTCGACTCCAGCACGCGTGGCAGATAAAACTTGATCGGCTTCGTCGCTTATCCCTCCTGAGTCGACTCTGATCACGTTCTGGGTCGACTCCAGTCGCGGTGGCGGCAGCGGCGATAAGTTTTGACCCTGAGTCGACTCAAAACCTCACCTGAGTCGACTCCAGGCTGATCTGGCGGAAAACTCGACGCGCTGACTTCCGGATTCAAGCTGATTCGGCTGGAGTCGACTCCAGAACCCATCTGGGTCGACTCCAGACCCGAAAAATCAGATTTTTCGTCCGGAGTTAGCTTTCGTCGGGCTTTTCCTTCCTGCACAACAAGTTAGCTCAAAGATAACATGTAAAGGATCGAGTCGGTTCACCGAACCAACTCCGAGTCTTAACTTCGGATCTCCGGTGAGATCCTGGGTTAGACCGGCGCCTACTGTTCCTCGTAGGAACGCGTCCTCACCCACTCCCTCGGGAGAATTTACCTGATGCCAACCGAGTCCTCCTGACCCGTTGGACTTGTGCTCGGCTCTGTCGTTGCCCCCCAGGACTTGTAATGCAACTGATCCTCCTGATCAGTCCATTCTTCTACTGCAACTTGGTCCTCCTGACCAAGTCCAGCCTTCTGCAACTTGGTCCTCCTGACCAAGTCCAGACTTCTGCCTGGTGCACTTTGACTCTGCCAAGACTTCATGCCTAGCAGCACTAGGACTTAACCTGTTTTCTGCAAGCTCAATTCAACCTGGTTAGCCAAACCACATACTTAACTTGATCCTAGTTCCATAATCAAAACTCAGGTTCGATCTGCTAGTGCTTCCTGCACTAACAATCTCCCCCTTTTTGATTATGGCAACTTAAGGTTTCAAGTTAAGTTATAAATCACAACTTAAAGCAAGTATAACAATTCTGCATAAATAAGCTAAGTATAGAAATTCAATGCATGCATGTGTGTTACTCCCCCTGAATCCTTCACTCCCCCTTTTTCAAGTAACTTAGGCTTTTTCAAAACAAATTTAGTTAGACAAAAAAATATTTCCTTTGGGGCGAGTGTCCAACTTAGGTTTTAGCTATCTACTAGAAAGTAGTAGCTTGACCCAGTTAGCCAAGTATAAGTGTTTGATCCCAACTTAAAAGATTGTCTTTTTATTTTGGGACACTTAACTTGATCAATTATCTCTCGATAGAACCATCAGACTTGGTCTTAATTTTGAATACCCATTTAGATGTAATTGGCACTGCATGTGATGGTAGTGGAACAATATCCCAAGTGCCTGTACGATCAAGAGCAGCAAGCTCCTCAGACATAGCAAGTTGCCATTCCGGAATAATAGAAGCTTCTTGGTAAGTTGATGGCTCGACACTCACACATGTAAAACCATACTTGGCAGCGGGACCAATAGTAGCACGATCTCTTAAATTATATCTTCGACCAACCTATAACTCATCAGGAGCAGTATGAGACTCATCAATATTATTAGAAACATCAACAGCAGGTGAATCAGGACTGGCCGTGGTGGTAGAACTAGATGGAGACACTGTGAGATTTGTGGGACGACGATGGAATACATGTGTGATAGGTGGTTTAGGATGAAATGGAAATGGTACAGGAGGAGGTGTAGTCCCCTGTGAAGGTGGCGTGATGGAAATAGAAGGAGCATGAATGGGGGTAATATGATGAGGAGTAGTGACATCATCAGAGGATGAGATAGGAGGTAAACACAGGAATGATGTAGATTCTGTGGGAGAATATGAGGGCTGAGTAGAGGGGTTATAAAAGAAAGGGCGATCCTCAACAAAGGTCACATCACGAGAGATACGTATGCGACGAGAAGAAGGATCATAACACCGATAACCTTTATGTTCAGGACTATATCCTAGAAAAACACACTCAACAGATTGTGCAGTCAACTTAGTTCGCTCACGAGGTGCAAGCAAAACATAACAAGTACATCCAAAAACTCGAAGATGATCATAACTGGGAGAAGTACCAAAAAGAACTTCGCCGGGACATTTGCCAGATAGTTTGGATGAGGGTTGTCTATTTATGAGATAGACAGCAGTAGAAACAGCTTCACCCCAAAAATGAGAAGGCACAAAAGATGAAATCAAAAGTGTGCGGGCAGTCTCTATAATATGACGATGTTTGCGTTCAGCAACACCATTCTGAGCATGAGCACCAGGACAAGAGAGTTGAGCAAGAGTACCCTCAGATGACAAAAATTGGCGAAAAACATCAGACAAATACTCTCCCCCAGAATCAGAACGAAAAACTCTAATAGGAGTAGAAAATTGTGTGTGAACCATGCGGACAAAAGACTGATAAATAGAACACAACTGAGAGCGATGTTTCATAAAATAAACCCATGTATATCGAGAATGATCATCAATAAAAATGACATAATATTTGTGACCACCTTTTGAAGGAAAAGGTGCAGGACCCCATACATCAGAATGAATAAGATCAAAATGTCTAGCAGAATGAGAAATACTAGATGAATATGGTAGTTGTATTTGTTTTCCAAGTTTGCAACCCTTACAATGAAAATCAGACTCAATAGTTGTATGACCTAAACAACCTTTATTTATTAATGTGGACAGTCGAGACCCACAAAGATGACCAAGACGATGATGCCACTGGGCGAAGGAAGAACAAACAGAACCCGATGTAGCGGATGACACACGAGCAGAAGTTTCAATGGAAGAAGGAAGACGCAAAGTATCCAGGATGTAAAGGCTAGGAACACCTTTACGGCGATGGCCAGTCCCAATCACTTTCCCGCTTCGACGGTCCTGAATAAAACAAGATGAATCATCAAATCCAACAAAACAATTTTGGTCGGTAACTTGACCAACCGAAAGAAGATTCATGGATAACTGAGGTGCAAAAGAAACATTAGGTACAGAAAAATAAGGATTGCAAAGTGAACCCTGATGAGTGATATGACAAGATGTACCATCAGCTGTCCGAATAGAAGCTCCATCAGTGACCGGCTTGCAAGCGACCAACTGGGACTGATCAGATGTCACATGAAAAGAAGCCCCTGAATCAAGTACCCAAGACGACGAAGGAGCAGTAACAGGTGAAGCAGCAGCAATAGACACTGAACCTCCAGGAGTGGAACCAGTACCACGACCACGAGCACCACGGGCAGTACCACGGGCAGCACGACGTGCACGATAGTCAACCAACTTCTCTGGATGAATAGAAAAACAATTCTCTGGAAGATGACCAGTCTTGCCACAATGCTTACAGGGCTCTGAAGAGAAGCTTTTTGGTACACTGATCCTTTGAGAAGCTGCCAACACACTATGAGAGACAAATGCAGAAGAAGACATAGACTTGAGACGTGTTTCTTCTGCAAGTAAATCAGACAATGCCTGTGCCATAGTGAGATCAGAAGAATTGTGAAGTAATCGTGTACGAATAGAATCATATTCAGCCCGAACTCCCATAACAAATCTGTAAGTGAAAAACTTTTCAATAAACTTGTGTGTTGGGCAAGGAACAGTTGTACACTCTGGTATCATGGAAATCAGTGATCCCATCAAACGATCAAAAGCAGAGTAGTACTCATCAATGGACATATCATTCTGCATAATTTCATGAGTTTGCTGCATAAGATTATGTAAAAGAGCACCACTATCCTGAACATAGCGCTTCTTCAAGTTGTTCCATATGTCCTTAGCTGTTTTGAACTTAGAAAGACTCATAATCATGGATTGTTTAGTACTATTGACCATGGCAGCCATCACTTTTCCATCATTAATATGCCATTCTGTTATTGCAGCAGCATTACTACCAT
Source organism: Curcuma longa (assembly GCF_044706935.1). Lineage (NCBI taxonomy): Eukaryota > Viridiplantae > Streptophyta > Magnoliopsida > Zingiberales > Zingiberaceae > Curcuma > Curcuma longa. The sequence goes on along the minus strand of NC_133873.1, from coordinate 1,574,791 downwards.
CATTCTTAAGCACAGGTGGAGATTCATTTAAATGAAAAAGTAAACCATAACCCCTTAATGCAGTCTCTACACAGAAAGCCCATTCTGGATAATTCTGACCATCTAAGGTGATATTAATAATTATTGCATTTATTGAAGACATGTCGAGAAATACTCGTGATTAATTTCAATGAAGCTATAATAGGAAGAACCTGGCAACTAGTTCAGTCAGGGGCTTTTCGGTCAATTTCTCGAGAAACAGAGATTGGACAGGGAATCGGCGCTGGAGCGAGGCAACACAACAGCGGCTCCACTTAATGTTTCTGTTGTGGATTTAACTTGCCTCTTGAGAAAAGTGCTTTATATGATGATGTGAAAGCAGCAATTAAGCATGCATCTGAAGGTCCACTTAAAGGCAGATTGCACTCGTTGCTTTGCTGTGAAAGGAAAAGCAGGCGGCACTCGTTCCAATGGCGGCAGACTTCAACGGTCGATGAACCGGAGGTTGCTGTCGCTTGCGAGAGAAGGCGCTCGGAAGAACCGGAGGCAGCGTAGCGGTTGGTGGCGCGTCGCGACTGGCGAGGTGGCCGAACGGAGGCCTGCGACGCCGGCGTGAACACGGAAGCAGTCGGCCTCTTCCTTCTAACGCGCTCGACCGGCGGGCGGGTGGTCCTCTGCGCAGAGGAGCAAGCGGTCTTCCTTCTCCACGCGCGGCGACCAGCGAGCGAGTGGTTGCGCAGAGGAGCAAGCGGTCGGGTGCCCGCGAGAGGATGATGAAAACTCGAGTTGTGCAGAGGAGCAAGCGGAAGAAGATGAGGCGCGGCAAACTCGAGTCGCGCGATCGACGAGCGGCGATCGAGTGTTGCGCGATCAGATTCCGTTGCGGAAGATGACGGAGACGCTGCGACGCGCGAAGATGGACGCGCGTTCGTGCTTGGAGGATGACGGAGACGCTGCGAACAGGACGCGCGAAGATGCGTGGCGGCGGCAGAAAGAGGAAAGGAAAACCTAAACCCGCCGCTCTGATACCATGTAACGAAACAAGATTTGGAATATCACATCCAATAGTTACATACAACTATATATAGATAACTACCAAATTACACTACAACCGTTTCAATGGTTTGCCTCTATCCATTACGGTTGTGAGCACCTTTATAACTTATAAGGAATCGATAACATGATCTTCTGTGTGGCACCACACACCATGTTATCTATAGTATAAATTAAATGGACAACTGTATTTAACTAAAACACAGACATTTGACTACATATGATTCTCATTAGAATGAATAAAATTGCAGATGTTCTTACAAAAACTCAGGCTTATAGTATACATCCCTACACCTAGTAGATCAGCAGGACTAGACTAGACAAGGCAAATCCTAATTGGAGTTTAGATAAGGGAAAGTCCTAGATGGTCAGTTGGACTAGACTAGGCAATGTAAGTCTTAGCAAATCAGGGGCACCAAACGGGAGGGACTTGATGGAGTATGAGAGGACCAAAGATCAAGTTGGACAAGGACTGGGGGTCGAGTGATCAAAAGCTAAGAAGGAAGCCCAAATGGGGTTTGGAGGGCCAAGGTTTGGCAAGGTAAGCTCTTAAAGTGGAGTGCTTCTGAAGGAACAATAGGTAAGGGCGAGTCCTCTTTATAAGGACATCCTTAGGCATCGATCGGACTAAGGGATTCACGTGAATTTTGAAATTAAAATCAAACAATCAAGGGACTGTCAAACTCATTTATACTTAAGTTATTGTGCTAACACTGTATTGCAGGGTATTGTGATAACATCGATTTTGCAAAATCAGTAGACCGATAATTGGATCGATAGACTGAACAATTCGATAGATTGATCAGCCAGTTTGATATACTAAATGGTGATGTGGCATTCAATGTGGCACATGTTAATAATGAGCTTGCTACGTGGTAAAAGATAATTGTTAACTAGCTGACATGGCAAAAAAGTTATCAATAAAGATAGCATGATAAAGGTTGGTTGGAGGACGGTCGGATCAGTAGACCGATCCAGGGGTCAGATCAGTAGACCGATCCAGGGGTCGGTGCACTGATAAAGCCAATCAAGATTTGGATTCCTAGGTGATCAATATACCGATCAGGGGGATCAGTAGACTTATTAGGTTCTATAAAAGAAGGTCTAGCCGAGGCTTTAGAATGAACTTTTAAGTGCTCCAACCTTTGCCCTACTTTGAAACGTTGTTAGTACAACGAACTACTGCTCTGATGACTAGATTCTACTTTGGATTTCTCATTGTCAGTATATTTATTTTTCAGTTATTATTTATTTTTCATGCTTTCTTTAAAAGGAATGGTAAAGTGTTATCTTCCTCATATTTGTAAAGATGAGTCTCCTTGATTAAGAAGGAGATTAATAATAGATTTCCCATTAAAGCAATCAAGGATCGCTGGCCTTGGAGTAGCAGCCAGAGGTTATGAACCAAATAAACATAAAGTTGTGTTTGTGGTGTGTTTTATTTCTTATATATCTCCGCTGTTGGGACCGAGGCGTTTGCTAGAGGGGGGGGGGGGGGGTGAATAGCGATTTCTCGATCTTTCTCTGCAAGATAGTTAGCAGAAGCAAAATACAATATACAAAAGAAAGAACAATCGCTAATCCGTTCGATTTACTTGGTATCCACCTCAACGAGGTGACTAATCCAAGGATCCACACACAGCGACCACCTTTCCACTATGAAACTTCTCCTTTTCAAAGAGCACTTTGAAGGCAAGAATCAGGTTGGAAGTGAAGTTTAGAGGAAGAGGAATCAGGTTCGATTTACTTGGTATTCACCTCAACGAGGTGACTAATCCAATCTTCCTTGTACAAGATTGGAAGTGAAGTTTAGAGGAAGAGGAATCAGGTTTACAGTGATTGGAGTTCGTGCAAGAATATAGAAGAATGAATCACATCTTCTCCAATCGTCAAACTGCGTTTTTATAAGATTCTGGACATCAGTCGACTGCTCCAAGGGCCAGTCGACTGATGGACTTCCAACGGCTCTTGAATTCACATTTAATTAGCCAGTTGTCACTCAACAATAGTCTACCAGTCAACTGCTCACTCGACCAGTCGACTGCCCAGTCGACTGCTCACTCGACTGATCTTTCTGTCCATTTCGATATGCTTCTGGTCAATATCCAGTCGACTGAAACTATATTCCAGTCGACTGAAACTCTGATCAGTCGACTGAATCATAATCCCAGTCGACTAAAACTCCTAATCAGTTGACTGAATCACAATTCCAGTTGACTGACAAAGCTGAAACTCCCCTTTCAGCTTCTTCTTCAACTCTTAGCCTTGACGCAAGCCTTCAAACGCCTTCCACAAGCCTCGTGCCCTTTCTTGCACTAGCTTGAGACGTTTCCCTCAACTTCGTCGTGCTAAGTCTTTCTTTGGCAAGAGGCCACGCCTCCGGGACTTCACATTTGCCAAGAGGCCGCGCCTCCGGGACTTCACCTTTGCCAAGAGGCCGCGCCTCCGGGACTTCACCATTTGCCAAGTTTTCCAACCTGGACTTTCCTGTGAACTCAATTCATACACGTTAGATCACCAACATTGCCTAACTTAAACTGATTTAGCCAAACATCAAAATCCAAATTACTTGGGGCAAAATTGCCCCAACATCCGCTTCTATCTTTAATAAACTAAACGTAAGTGTTTGAAAATGAGTGAAAAAGTGAAATGCACTATTCACCCCTTCTAGCGTGTTCTCAGATCCTATAATTGGTATCAGAGTGGGGGCGCTCTGAATTGGTGTAACCACAATTCGAGCAACTTTTTCTGCTTTAATTTTTAATTTTTTCCTTTATTTTAGTACACTCGCACTACTAATCCAAGATTAAATCTTAGAATTTCTCTCTATTTTTTATCATGCAAGTTTTTATTGAATGGCCCACCAGGAAGGCTACAACACCATCCAACCGCCACTATTCTCTGACAACACAACTATTGAAAGGCCAAATGGAGTTTCACCTAAAGACTCAAGTAGACATATGGATAATCCAAATCGGGTTCACACTCCTGACCGATGAGCAAAGGGTACCAATGGAGTGCGAGAAATGAGACAACACCATCAAAAAGAAAATCAAAGCTGATGCGAAGGCAACCCAACCCCTCTAGTACAGACTAACCAAGGAAGAGTTGAACCGCATCAGACCCTTCATCAACACGAAAGACTTGTGGGACAAGATGGTTGAGATGCACGAAGGGACATCGGAGACCAAGGTATGCAAGTGAGACTTACTTTTAAATAAATTATATAATATTAAAATACAAGAAGAGGAATCACCGAGTTAGCTACATGCTTGGATCCAGGACTTCCTCAATGGACTCTACACCATCAGACAATAAGTTGAAAGTCAGAAAATCATCATGTACGCCTTAAAAGCATTCTTAAGAAACATTTTGTGAGCATCTATTGTAGATGCTTATAAAATTTTAAGGGATCTTTCAAAATTTAAATTAGATAAATTATTCTCTAAATTTGAATTACACAAATAATCTAATGCTATTGTGTCCGAGAAAGGTGTTGCATTACTTGTATGTAAAATAAATGCCAAGGAGCCAAAGTCCAAGTCCCGAGTTGAACTCGAATCCAAAGACGAGTCGGATTCATCGAAAGATGAAGAGATCACTTTCAAACTAGTCAATCTAGTTGAGAAAATGTTCAAAAAGAAGGGCATTTGGTATAGATGCAGTCAAAAAGCATATGGTATAGATGCAATCACTAGGACTAAGTTGAACCAAATCAAAAGGGTTCTGGTACCAATGCAATCACCAAGTGCGAGATCAAAAAGGTGATTTAGTCAAAAACCAAATCACCGAGACTAAGTCAAACCACAAAAGCAAAAACCCAAAGCATCTAGTATAGATGCAATCAGAAGGGGCATTTCAAGTCTGAATGGCCAAACACCGAGGAATCCAAGAAGCCTCAAAGGAAGAAGGCACTAAAGGAGACTTGGGATGAGTCTTCGTTATAAAAATTGGATGAGGAAGAACAAGCTCAAGCAAGCTTCCTAGCAATACCAACACAAGTGCAAGTGGCCAAGACCAAGTCCAAGCCTGATTCTAAAATCAAATCCGAAGTTGAGTCCGAGTCCGAGTCAAGTTATAGATTCGTATTCATTTCAGAAGGTCCAAACTCCACTATAAGTTCACCTCTAGTAGAAAAATTATATGCAATAATTTCTTGTTTAACTTGTAAGTTAGCCAAATCCATAGTCCAGGTTAAGTCACTCAAAAAGGAGGTAACAACCCTTAAGGAGAAGACTAGCCCAAGTTCTTCAACTGTAGATGTTCAAAATGGAACTTCAACTCCAACAACTTGAGGAAAAAAAATTCTATTTTGAAAACTCAAGTTGAGGACTTTAAAAGAGTATTGGAACATTTTACTTCGGACTCTAAGTACTTTGATATGATACTTGAAACTCAAAGAGTTTTATACAATCGAGCTGAACTCAAATATAAGGCTAAGAAATCGTACAGATCATACTTATCATTAGTTAATCAAAATAGTAAACTACGAGTCCAAGCATGAGTTCCTAAGTTTAACTTGATTACTCAAGTTGGACCAAACTAATATTGGGTCCCCAAGAATCAAATTCACTATATGAATATATCATATCAAGGTTATAATCTAGGGAAAGCCAATAGAAAAATTATTTTTATAATTAGATAATTAAATTGCATGATTCTCTAATTTACTACTTTTATGCACGATTATTTTATTTTATACTTAATTTAGATCAGTTAGTTAAATAAGGCTTAACCTAACCTTGACAACCTAACATTGGAAGAGATTGGGATGATAGTAGGTTAGGGAAGCTTTGTCGAATCATGTCTAGGTTGAATCATATATGTTCTACCTAGTGCACTCGACTTAGTGGAACTAGCTGAAGCTACCCCAGTTCAACATGAGATAATTAGACCATGATTTAGTATTAAGTCCTTTATGTTGATTGTTTCAAGAAAGTTTTGTCTTAGACACGTGATTACTTTAATGACGTCCATTGTGACTCACCACAGCTTGAAAGTTTATCATAAAAATATCAATTTAATGACCCAAAGCTAAGTTAAAATGTAATCCAAGGTCAGATAACGTTCCTTAGGTTCAAACATTGAATCAAGAAAAATTAAAAATCATCTCACAACAACTCATAAACCTAACTTAATTGACAATCTAGAATGGGTGAGATGCTAATTTAAAATCAATAAAAACCTTAATTCAAACAATTCAAACTTAATTTAAAATTCTAATCTAATAATTCAACTTTAATAAGTCAAACTCTAATTTAAATTAAAACTTAATTAAAACTCTAATTTAAATAATAATTAAAACTTAATTTAAAATTTTTAATTCAAATTTAAATAATTCAAACTTGATACTAATTTAAATAATTTAAAATAACACAGTCTTAATCAACTAACTCAAATATGATTACTAATAATTAAAATTAATCAAGATCAAGTCTACCTAAATCTAGATCAACTATCTAAATCTAGATCAACTAGAGAACTGTAGAGCAACTATCTAACTCTTCAATTAAGAAATTAAGATACTAAATCAATACATAATCAAATCAACTCTATACTTAAACATTACACTTAAGTCTATATGACTCACAAAAGGGCTAAATCACTAAGTAGAGTTTATAATACTTAGTGTTTCAGGATCTAGTTGAATAATCTAGTGAATTTTAAAATTGATAAAAATTATGAGAGTATAAAATCAAATTAGACTTGAACAAAATATGAACAATCATAATCCTGAATAAAGTTCAAGTTATTCTACTAATCAAATAGTAGAGTGCCCAACTCTAGGTGTCAAAAACCCTACTACCCAAACATGAGTCAAACCCCAATTAACCAAGCATAAGTTTGAATCTCAACCAAATCATCCTATAGCATCAAAGTTGAACTCAAAATCATGGATAAAATTCAACCAAGTTCCTATTAGGCGACAACAATAAAAGTTAGTCTAACTCAATTGGAACCAAGTCTGAGATCTAGTATCACCACAAAGAATAAAATTCTTTTAGAAGCTAAAGGTCGAAGATTCATACTACAATGAAATCTAAGAAGCAATAGCCAAACTTGAATCCATTAAGATAGTTTAAATAAATGTTAAAATCACATGGTGCGTGAACATTTAAATCACTCTAACCAAGTATTAAGATCAATTTAAAAATGAACATCTAAAGCTTTGTATAATAATTAACAATTTTAAATAAGGTTTAAGCCAAATTGACACAACTGTAGTAAACACCATTGAGTAAAATAATGCTTGACTAGATACATTTTGGTTACCCTACTTAAAATAGGACCATCTTGATTACATTGTCTGACCTAGTTAAGCTACATTGAATTAGAAGGTATGAACCGTAAATACGTGATGTGCGTAGGATATATAACCATTTCTTACACTTTATTCGCACATCTTTATGCTTTTCATGCTGTATCTTATGTATGTTACACCCTTATCTGTGCATTTGGCATTGTATTCTTTATTTCCTAGTTCGGAGGACTGCTTGTGTGTTTGTGTGTTTCACGACGAAAAACGGAGCAAAACAGGCGAAACAGAGCACATATTGAATACTTGGCAAGACAGGGTCGTGCCTCATAGGCACGGCCGTGTCTACAAAGCACGGGTGTGCCCCCAACCAGAGAACCAACATGCCTTGGCCGTGCCTCAAAGGCACGCCCGTGTCTTCCTCCTGCTGCAAGCCAAGACATGGCCGTGTCCCTCAGACACGACCGTGTCTCCCACCAGAGAAGCCCCTATCTTCGGCCGTGTCCCACAGACACGGGCGTGTGTCTTCATCAGAACCATGCCAAGACATGGCCGTGTCCCTCAGACACGGTTGTGTCCTCTACCAGAGAAGCACCTGCCTCAGACCGTGCCTCATAGGCACGGGCGTGTCTCCCAGCAGAGTACAGAACTCCTATGGCCGTGCCTCACAGATACGGCCGTGTGATGGGGGCGTGCCTGGCCGATTTTCAGGGCATTTCTTAGGGGCCTATAAATAGACCCCCTTAAGAGCCCTAGAGAGGGGGGGAGATCTTGGAGAGCCACTGGAGCGTGCTAGAGCCACCGACGCCTCATTTCAGAGCCAGATTCGACGATCCGTTCATCCGCTTGGACACTCCATCACATCTACATCCCACCTTCGCGGAGATTGCAGTCCGGAGAAGAAGAACTTCATTGATAAGTCTTATTTCTTGATTTCTCGTAGATTTCTTAGAATAGGATGTATTGTTTTCACTCTACTCTGTAATGTAACCTCCCCGATATGGAGTAGTCCTCCAGATTCTAGGATGTAAAAAGAATCGGGGTTATTGGATGATTGTAAACTTGAGATTTGTTAATCTACCATGTTCTATGATATTATTGTGCAATTGCTTTGTGGATTTATGCTCTATGCTTGTTTGATGATATGCTTGTGAATAGTATGAATCTAATTTTTTAAAATATAATTTTTAATTAAACTTTTAAGTTTGGACTCCTTCTAAATCTGACACTCCCTTAAGGCTCCTTGTTGACTACAAGGCAATCTCCCTGTGTCTTAGGGGTTGTTCCAAGTTAAAAGAATAATTTATAAAGTATATTTCAAAATAAGATTTTTCAAAATAATTTTTAGATTTATTTTTATATTTAGTTTTAAGAGGTTTTTAAAATATGAAGTCTTTCAAGAATGACCTCCTCCTGAACTAGACACTCTCTTAGGATATCTTTGTTGACCACAAGGATTTTCTGCCTATGTGTCTTAGGGTTCTTAGACATAGTGTTGACTTCGAGATTTGTGTCTAATGTGTTGGTCAACTAAGTTTTCAAAGATATAAGTTTTTGAAAATTTTAGTATAATTACACCCAACAAGCACGAATCTCAAGTAAATATCAAATTTTTAAAAATAGTTTTTTAAAAAAAATATTTATAATAATTTTTGAAAGTCTTTTTCAAAATATTGTACTTTAATTGTCCTTATCATCTCACCCGTACTAAGTGTCGCAATACATGACATACACGGGCAACCTTATGGGTTATGTGAGATGAGTTGTCAATTTTATCTTTATTGATTTTAAGTTATGTTCTAATAAAATGTTTGACCTTGAGTTAGATTCAGGTTTATCCGTCAATCAATTAAGTCCACATTTCAAAAATCAGTTTCCAAGCAGTGGAGAGGCACAGAGGCCTTCTTGGTTATCGGAACAACGACCACGTTCTAAGACAAAACTGATTCAAGAAATTATGACCTTAACAAATTTCTTGAGAAACCTTAGTCTAACTAGTCTAGGATGTGGCGAGGTAGCTTCGGTCAGTTCCACTTGACTAAGCAGACTAAGCAAGGTACTGACAACCCTAGATTGGATATGTCACGAATAGGGTTGCAAATTGATTTAAATTATCAAAAACCCACAATTAATCCGAATAAATCAAGTATAGGGGCCTCGAGTCATGTTTTTCCAAGGTTAATAGAAAATCGTTTAAGTCGAGCTTACGTGTCGTATTTTTGGGATTTTTTATGAAAATGGGAGGGGGGGTTGGTGTTTTCAAATGAAATGTAGATTTAAAATTGGCAAGTAAATGAAAAATGTAATTCGCTAAACTAAAAATGAAATCCTAAAGCAAGCTAAACCCTAATTCAAGCTAAACCCTAATGCAAGCTTGGATTCAACATGTTACGGACTATCAAAATGGATTTCACAATTCAATGGGTCCAAGCAAAAACAAATAACTTCAATAAGTGGAGACTAGCTAACTAACCTTAGAACGTAATCAAAATGCTTGAATTAAACTAGCTAGCTCTGATACATGGGGAAAAGTTTGGCACGGAACAGTGCCCTTGGCACGGAACAGTGCAGTCTGCTTAGCTTACCCGAAGCACTTAGGAAATCAAGAACACTTCACAACAACTTTAGCTACAAAATCCAATGGTTTAAACACTAATTCGAATTCACAATTGCAAGTATTGATTAACTAAGCTCTTAACAAGATTCAGAAATTGGAATTTCAGAAACAATCAAAAACCAAAAGTTCAGAAACGAAATCGTGCAGAAATTGAAAAACCGAAATCAGAAACTCATCCATCCCTCATCTTCTCCTTCAAATCCCCTCAGCTGGTTGTCAAACAGCTTTTGAATCCCTTGGAAGCTTGAAGATGGTCTCAAGAGGTGTTTGCTCGCCGCTAGCACCGTGAATTGCCCGGAAAAACCCTCTCCGGCCAAGAACAGATACTGTGCAGCGCATTTTCAGCTGGCAAAACTGGATTCCTTGCTTCCTCCTTGCACCGATGAACTTGCTGAAGCTTTAGATGTGTTCCGCAACCTTCAGAGAACCCCTCGTCAGCTGGCGGCTTCGGATTTCTCAGTAACTCACTGGATTTCGAAGAAATAGGAGTTGGTGCCGCCAGAAGAACCCCCGCCGTCGCACGCCGTCCAGTCGCCGGATTTCACCCAATCGGCCGGCTTCAGCTTCTTCAGGGATCAGGGAACGCATTGGAATCGATTTGGGTGGACGAGGCTGCCTGTGGAGGTACGTCGCAAGGCAGGGGACGGCGTTTCGGGTAGACGATGAACAGTGTTGGCGAGCCCCTGTTCATCGGGTTTAATTTTTTTATACGCCGATTAATCACAGAATCTGGGCCCTTGATTTTGAATTCAGCTGTACAGACTTGATCTGAGCTCTAGGGCAGCTTAGGGCTTCCAAAAATTTGAGAGATCTTGATCGGGCTTGATCTAAGTCGTGTCCTCCATGTGGGCTTGATCAATTTGGGCAAATTGACTCGATTTGGCTTGATTTGATCGCGATTGAGCTCGAGTTTGATTCGATTTGAGCCCTAAAATCAATTAAAATCCAATTAATGCAAAAATTACCATTAAATCATGAAAATTAAAATCAAACTTCAGATTATGCAATATGGTACAATTAGGATCAAATCGATTCATTTCATAATTTATTTTCATGTAAAAGCCCAACATTGAATCGATTAAAATCATAAAAATCCTAAGTCATCAAATTCCCCCACACTTACCCTTGAGCGTCTCGCTCAAGTCAATAAAATAAACTAAGACCGTACCCCCATAGATCATTCTTAATCATGATTAGAAACAATTAAAAAGGGAATTATCTAAGTTGTAGAGTCTCAAAAGCTTAAACCCATGGATTAGATCCTTGTACTCGGTTAACCACATAGTAAGTTTCACTCTTCATAATTAATTGAGAAAAATACATCACACTAAATCTCATGAGGTTATTTTCATTGAATAAAATCAGTGGCTCTCATCCTACATTCTAATTTAAGATCAAAGTGAAATGGAGCTCACTCAAACAACTCAAGTTCATGTACTACTATTGACTTGCTTGTTTTCTACTCTCCACCACCACTCTTGATTTGGAATCCACATATATTAGGCTTACTGAAAATTTAAGGAAGCAATAAATGAAGCAAAGGAATTATAAAATGTAGAAAGACAAATTCAAGAGAAAAGCATTTTCAAGGGTAAAGCAAAGGAAGTGGTAGACATGAGTATAGTTAAATGTTAATCAATGATCCCTTGCCATTTTTCTGATTTCTTTCTCTTGTATTCCATTTTTTTAAGTGTGTTCTTCGAATCCATGAAGAAATTCTGATCTAAATCTTTGAAATTCTCCTCCTTGATACAAAGTTCTCTTCCTTTCTTCATTTTGCCTCAAAACTCACCAAATGTGTCATTTTTGTTTCTCCTTTGAAATCTAACCCAATTTCTTCACATTTAGGTTTCACAAGAGGTAAGAAATAGCATCCAATCATCAGAAACTAAAATTCACTTCACATGGAACCACAATTTCAATGTATCATTGACACATTGAATTCCAAAAATTACTGAAATTGAATTTGAAATTTTGCTTGTTCTCTCTTGTTTCTTACTATTTTGCCTCCATTCTTTTTCCATAATGAAGCTTGATTGATAATGCTGATAACCATACAAAGTTCTGTGCAATTGCAGCTCAGATTAGTCCCATAAAAATTGTAAGAACTTGGCTGAAAATAAAGCTATTTTTTTCTGCTTTTTTTATTTTTTTCGTACTGTTTTCTTTTCGATTTTTTTTCTTTTCTGTTGCAGCAGCATCTTGAAGGTTTGACATCTGAATTTGTTGTTTAGTAAGCAACTAAAATGGGGTAGGTTCTACTGTGGTTCATCAATCGATCAAATTCTTGAAACTCCACTTGATACAAAGTTCTCATCTCTTTTCTTTTTCTCTTTTTTTTTTGTTTTCTCTGATTTTTTTTTCTGATGTAACTGATTAGGAACTGATGATCTGATTTTGTATCATTAGTTCTTGCACTTCAATTCAGCTTCTTCAAATGAGATTCCATTGACTTGAAAACAATCCGGGCAAGGTAATTCGGTTTTTTCACAACTTCCTCACAAATTCTCACCTCTTCCACCTCTTTGTTTTTTTTCTTTTGGTTTCAAACCATAGAATTCTGAATTCTTTAGCTTTCAATACTCAATACCTTCCCATAAATGCAGCTCAGTCATTTCCCATTAAAACAGCTCCACAAAGAACTCCCAGGATCAACATTGGCACATACTTCTTTGCTTTGGCACAATATGAGCATACTTGATTTTCAACTAGTTTCCAAACATCAATATCATCACACATCACCACTTCATCATAGCATCAAATAATGATAAATATACTAAGTGCTTTCTTTGGAATTCTCATTAACTCCTTGCTTCTACTCAAAATTGGCACAAAGAACTGTTAGGAAGTATACTGAAAAGACTAGCTCTTTTGTATATAAACATTTATGAAATAAAGTATCATGTTTTGGTCAAATGATTGCAATAGTATATTTTGCAATAAAGTCCTCTTAATTTACATTGTAGATAACTTGGTGTCTGTGAGACACAGAAGACCATGATTATCGGTCCCTTGTGAATTATAAACTAAGGCTCACAACCAAGATGGCTTTGGACAAACCATCGGGAACGGTTGTAGTGTAATTCGGTGACTGTCTGTCTTGACTGTAGAATTACACTAGTACACTTTGTGTGTATTGAGTAGGACCATTGAGGTTGTTCGATTTACACTGACTCGCAAATTGAACAAGACCTCTGTTATTATAATTATGCACTCTTAATCCCGATGTAATAAATGGGCACCTATACTTAGTAATTATTGCTTTGATTTACCAAAGGGTGAGATCTTTCCGTCAGATCAAATATTCTCGGTAAGTTGGGTGATGTTACTATTTATACGGTGTGCCATTAATTATAGAAGGAATCCGTGTCCCAGTAGGGCTGATGATGTCCCCTTGGAGAGCTCATAAGGATTGTCAAGTCAAATCTTGCAAGTGGACTTGGTCCGGCTGACAATAAGGTTGAGTGGTACTATTCAAGGTCTTAGATGTCGATTATTGAGTTGTCAGTGAACTCAGATAATTGACGGACATACGATATCTTAAACACGGGGAGCAATGCATAAAATAATAAGAAGGAACCCATAACGTAATTTGGGGATTGGATTGGTAGTGCAACAATGATCCTCTAGTGGAATGGATCGTTGTTGATGGATGTAGGTGTGTATTCGGGGTTGAATACGGGATCTGAAACCCATCAGAAGGCCAGATCCAATACCTCCTCGAGGTCCCCACTGTAGCCTAAAGACATCTTCAAAAGGATGCAATCAAACGGATGAGATTAGTTCTCAGCCGTCGGATGAGATTTAATCTCAACCGTTGGATGAGATTAGTTCTCAACCGTAGGATGAGTTAATGGATGAGATCAGCTTGTATCCGTGGGATTAGATCAAGTTGCATCCATTGGATCGAAATAAATAAAGAGGAATAGAAGAGAATAGATTAGAACCGTTGGATGAGATTAAGTCGCGTCCGATGGACGAGATCTCTCCGGTTCGGTTTTAATTCTCTTTGGAAGGAAGAACCGGTTCACGAGGTGAACCAGACATGGTTCATTGAACCACACGCCCAAGGGAGTTCATCATGGCCATTGGATCGAAGAGATCAAGTTATATTAAAGGAGATTATATCGTAACCGTTAGATGAGATTAAGTTGCATCCGACGGATGAGATCTCTTCGGTTCGGTTTTATTTTCTCTTTTTATATAAAGTTGGTTCAATGGATGAACCAAGGGTGGCCGGCCACATCTAGATGAGGATAAGGTTGATTTCATTTTTTTTAAAGGAAAAACCAAATCAAAAAGATCTAACGGCTAGAAACCAAGCAAGCTAATCCAAGGGCCAAGATTTAAGATGTTTCTATAATTTGGAATTGGTTCATTGAATCAATCCAAATTGGAATAAATCTTTGGAAGGGGCGGCCAAGACTTGGTGTTGGCGTGGTGGCTATAAAAGGGAGAGGGTTGGGCGGCACAAGAGATACAAGACAAGAGAGAAGAGAGATCGAAACGATTCGAAAGCCTCTCTTCTCCTCTTCATTGCCGCCGCCCCTCTTCTTCTTCTTCTTCCTTTTCTTTTTCTTCTTCTTCCTCCACCGCCCCTTCTCCTTCTTCTCTTGAGGTGGCCGAACCCTTCTACCAAGGTGGTGGCCGGATCTTAGCAAAGAGACAAGACAAGGCGAAGTTGCTGCGAGAAGAAGAAAGGCGATCCAAGGCTTCATCATCCGGAGGTTGCAGTTCCTTATTTCTGGAGGATCGTTGTCCACCCAACGTCCAGGAAGAAGATAGGAATACAGCGGAAGGCTCCGAGGTCATCACAAGGTTCGGGTAAAATTTATTTTCCGCAGTTTTAATTTTACTTAGAACTAGTCTTAGAAACCGTAGTTAGTAATTTAGGAATCGGCGATCCTGAAGGATCGATTGACTTAGTCTTTTGTAGACTTTGTCAATTGATCCAGGCGGGATAAAATTTTTGTCCTGTGGGGTTCTATGCTTTTCGGAGCGGATAGAATCCGGATCGCAGGACGGAGATCCGCCAGATCGCCAACACTTAATTTCCTAGAATAATCAATCAAATTTAATTCACTTTCAAGAGTTTCTATCATGATGTAAAGAAGTCCTAGGGGGTACACTTTCAAGATTCTTATTACCTACCCTAAACCATGCATGCAAAGGTATTTACAATGAGTTAACTAACTAAAAATGCTCATGAAAATGATTTTTATTACTGATTTAAACTGAAAATGCAAAGTAAAAACTACATATGGTATTAACAATGAAAAAGAAGTGAAAAGAACAAACTCTCCTTCACGTTGGGTAGATAGCAAAATGTCCACACCATCCACCTCGAGCTCTTTTAGTTCTTCAAAGTATTTCTTGTGGCCATTCACTTTCCAGATGCCCATGGATTCATCCCTAATCTCAATTGCACCATAGTCCAACACGTTAGTAATAAAAAATGGACCCTCCCAGCTCAACTTTTTGATGAGTTTAAGCCTTGATTTGTATAAGAGGACTTTGTCTTTGAGCTTTTTTCAGTGCTTGTCATGAAAGTGATAATGAAATTTTCTTTCCAACCTCTCCGCCATATGTCGAAGTATAGCCACCTCCTTCTTCACGAAATCAAGAATCGATTTTGAGTTTCTTTCGTGGTTATTCATGTTTTGTAGATATTGTATTCAATTGCACACGTGTTAGTGCAGGAAGCACTAGCAGGTCAAACCTATGTTTTGATTATGGAACTAGGATCAAGTTAAGTATGTGGTTTGACTAACCAGTTTGAAGTGAGTTTTCAGAGAACAGGTTAAAGTCCTAGTGTGGCTAGGCAAGAAGACTTGGCAGAGTCAACGTGCACCAGGCAAGATCTGGACTTGGGTCAGGAGGACCAAGTTGCAGAAGGCTGGACTTGGGTCAGGAGGACAAGTTGCAGCAGAAGGCTGGACTGATCAGGAGGATCAGTTGCAGTTAAAGTCCTGGGGGGCAACGACAGAGCCGAGCACAAGTCCAACAAGTCAGGAGGACTTGGTTGGCATCAGGTAAATTCTCCCGAGTGGAGTGGGTGAAGACGCGTTCCTACGAGGAACAGTAGGCGCCGGTCTAACCCAGGATCTCACCGGAGATCCGAAGTTAAGACTCGGAGTTGGTTCAGCGAACCGACTCAATATCTTTTATACATGTTATGCTAACCTTTGTGCAGGAAGAAAAACCGACCAAAACAGGCCGAAAAACTGATTTTCGGGCCTGGAGTCGACCCAGATGGGTTCTGGAGTCGACTCCAGCCGAATCAGCCGAAGGTCAAGGTCTGCGCGTCGAGATTTCTGCCAGATCGGCCTGGAGTCGACCCAAAGTGCAATCGAGTCGACCCAGAGTCAAGATTTGATCGTCTCCGCCGCCAACGAAGCTAGAGTCGACCCAGAGTGCAATCCGAGTCGACCCAGGCGAGATAGACGTTAAAAGAGATGAAGTTTTATCTGCCACCTCGGCTGGAGTCGACCCAGATGGCGATCTGAGTCGACCCAGGCCTGCTATATAAGGCAGTCGCGAGCAGCAGCCGAGGGACACCTTTTTCTCGCTCTCATACGCCTTCCCCGCGACCTCTGAGCTTCCAATCTTCGACGTCGGTGCCGAGCCTGCTCCAAGCTACTTCAACGAACACCGAGACGCCGAATTCACACTCCGGGGAGCGCAAAAACTTGGTAACAAAAGCTGTATTTACATTCCGATAATTTGCTTTGTAATCGAGATTTTTGTAACCGATTTTCGATATACTTGCTACCGTAAGGGGCAAGTATCTTAGTGGATTGCCCAAAGTAAACGGTCAAGGACCGTGGGCCTTGGAGTAGCAGCGTTGCGCTGTGAACCAAGTAAAAACAAACCGAGTCATTTACTTTCGTGCAATTAATTATCGCTTTCGCTATTATTAAGTAATCGCTTCCGTTTTCGTACTCGGGTTTTATCGAAAATCGAAAAGCGTGCAAACACGCTATTCACCCCCCCTCTAGCGTGTTTCCGATCCTACAATTGGTATCAGAGCGGGGGTTCTTGAAA
>NC_133873.1:1555404-1557818 GCF_044706935.1 Curcuma longa | reverse complement strand
CCACAGATATTCTTTCTTATAATTGTCGTTCTGGATACAACAACAACAACAACAACCAAGCCTTATCCCACTAAGTGAAGTCGGCTATATGGATCCTTTTTACGCCATTGAGCTCTATCTCCTATTATATCATCATTTATATTTAAATAAATTTTATCTTGTTTTATTGTTGCTAACCAAGTCTTTTTTGGTCTACCTCGCCCTCGTTTGATATGCGTATTTGTCATAGTTTCACACCGCCTAACTGGAGTATTTATCGGTCGTCTAAGTACATGTCCATACCACCATAAACGTGTCTCACGGAGTTTTTCCTCAATAGATGCAACTCCAACTTTCTCTCTAATGCTCTCATTTCTTATTCTGTCCATCTTCGAATTGTCGTTCTGGATGCTGGGAAAAATTTTTCTAAGAATGCCTTCTTCATTTCAATCCAGCTAGAGACATGTCCAGTAGGCAAATAGTAGAGTCAATCTTTTTTCTTCAGAAATTCCTTGTGGCTTCATAGTGGAGCAAACAATATGAAACTCGTGCAGGTGTCTGTTGGGATCTTCTCCAGATAGTCCCTGAAACTTGGGCAAAAGGTGAATGAGGCCTGATCTGAGCTCGAAATCCCCAGCTAGCTCTGGATAGGCAATGCATGAATACTGGTAACCAGCATCAGGAGCTGCAAGCTCCTTCATAGTCTTGCTACTCTCTGCCATGGGACTGCTCAAATCTGAACTGCTGCTCTCTGTCAAGTTAGAAGCTCTCTCTCGAATTTTCAAGGACCTCAATGCTCTCAAAGTTCGTTCTAGCTCTGGATCAAACTCAGCTAAATCATCACCTGCACTCCTGGTCATAAACAACAAAAACAAAGGAAAAAAAATCAGATATGCAATTAATTCAAGAAAAATAGAAACAAAAATGCAAAACTGTACTAAAGCTCAAAGTAAACAATTTCTACTAAGATCCCCGGCAACGACGCCAAAATTTGACAACCCTAGATTTGATGTGTCACGAATAGGGTTGCAAATTGATTTATAAATTTATCAAAAACCCACAATTAATTCAAACAAATCAAGTATAGGGGCCTCGAGTCGTGTTTTTCCAAGGTTAGTAGAAAATTATTTAATTTGAGCTTTCGAGTCGTTCTTTTTGGGGTTTTTCAAATGTAAATGGGGTTTTGGTGTTTTGAAATGAATTGTAAATTTGAAATCAATAAATAAAATAATTAAAACTAGGTGTGCAACAATCAAGTGTCAACTTTAAGTAGTATCCAAACAAGCCACAACTCTTCTTAACACATACGAAATTTACCTACGAGCTTGAATGAAATCAAAATCTAAACTAAGGTTTATGAGTCTAGAATGCAATGCATCGAAGCAATTAATGCTGTTGAAACCAACCAGTTCAAACCCTACAATCCAATGCAATGAACTTCAAAAACAGCAACTTCTACAACCAATCTACCATACTGATAAACCTCCCAATTTGGCACGGAACAGTAAGTTGCAAAAACCAACAGTATCGCTTCGCCGAACGAATGCTTGTAAAATCTAGAAATCAAGAGCAATTCAAACAGAGAGTTTAACTCCGTCCAATGATCTAATCAAAAAAATTCGAATTCAAAGTTGTAGAGGAAAATGATTAACAAGTTCCAGAAATGAAGTTTGCAGAAACACAAAAAAAAAACAAGACAGAACAAAATGCAGAAATGCAGCTCGATTTCTTCCCTTCAACACGATTCCTTCTTGCCGTCAGCAGATGAATCAAGCAAAGATCAGAAATCCTAGAATAGCTCCTCTCAATCCCAGCTCGAACTAATCTGAAATCGACTCCAATCAGAGGCTTTTCTGAAACCCTCAGATTCCTCTCCAAACAGAGACGAAACAGGATGAATGCCTCCAGCTGAAAAATCCTTTGAATCGCTAGCTCATTGAAATTCAGAAACCCTCAAAAACCCTCGGAGAACCCCTCCTATTGTTCTTGAATGCTCCGGTAGATCAAATCCAAGGAATACGGCCAGAAATGGTGGCGAAACTGGCTCCTCCGGTGAAACCCTCAACCGGACGAAACTTCCAAATTAAATTGGTGCCAAATTAGGGTCGTAGTTGCTCTCTGGAATCCGAGAATCAATGTGGTATGAAGAAATCCAAGCATCCATAAAAAAAAAGCAACAAAAAATGAAGAAAAATGAAGGAAAATGAAGAAGATGGCGGCGCTACACTACTACTACAGCACTGCTACAGAACCGCGATTTTTGGGTTACTATAGCTTTCTCGTTAAAGCTAGGGTAGTGTAGCTATGAGGTTCAGCTGACTTGAGTTCGATCTGGATTAGCCTATTTCAATCAAATTCACTCAATTTAACTCCAAATTGGCTCCAATTCGTATGGATTCCATCTTAATTGCACTTGAGTCTTAATTCATAAAGTT
>NC_133873.1:1454397-1555375 GCF_044706935.1 Curcuma longa | reverse complement strand
AATTGGGTCAATTTTGGCTCGATTCAATCATGGTTGAGCTCGATCTTGGTTCAATTTGAGCCCTACAACCAATTAAACTCAATTAATGCAAAATTCACCATTAAATCATGAAAATTATAATCAAGTCTCAAATTATGCAATATATCACAAATATAATCAAATTAAATCATTAAGCAATTTATTTTCATGAAAGAACCCAAAATTGAATCGATAAAGTGCATAAAAATCCTAACTCATCAGTCGACTCCAGGCTGATCTGAGTCGACTCCAGCTGACGTGGCAGATAAAACTTCATTCTGCTCGTTATCCACTGTTTGAGTCGACTCGGGTGCATCTGAGTCGACTCCAGGCTCCACTCGAGTCGACTCAAGCTACAATTGAGTTGACTCCAAAGACCATTTTTGTAGAGCTCTGAAAGGGCTTCGAAATGCATCCGACCGTGCCTCGTTCTGAGTCTCGAGTCAAAAGTTATGGCCCGTTGAAGTCGAACTCCTCATGTGTTGCCCCTACATCAAGGTTCCTGCAAAACAATCATGCAAACAAAACAACACAACCTACCCTTATTTTGTGGGTCTAACTTCAGATTTCTACTGAAATCCTAGGTTAATCTAACGCCTACTGTTCCACTCCGGGAACGCGTCCTTACCCACTCCACTCTAGAGAATTTACCTTTGTCAACCAAGTCCTCATGACTTGTTGGACTTCGCTCGGCTCTGTCCAAGCCCCTAGGATTTGTGCTGCGGCTCGGTCCTCTCTGACCAACTCAGACTTCTGCTGCGACTCGATCCTCCAGATCAGCCCAGACTTCTGCTGCGACTCGGTTCTCCAACCCAATCTAGACTTCTGCTACGACTCGGTTCTCCAGACCAGTCCAGACTTCACCTAGTGCTTCGACTATGCCAAGACTTCCGCCTGATCCTCCAAATCAGGACTTCCCTTTGCTTAGCCTACAACTAGGACTTTCCCTTGCCTAGCTTCACTCACCAGGACTTCCCTTGCCCGATCGTCCAGATCAGGACTTCCACTACCTAGTCTAACCGACTAGGACTTCTCGCTAGTCATCTGACTAGACTTCACTCACTTCCACACATCCAAACATCAAGTCCTGTTTGGATCAACTCTTGATCAAACTGACCAGATTTAGGTATATTGTTAAACATCGAAACCCTAGAAAAGATCTAGTGCTTCTTGCACCAACAGCATGTGTGGAGAATATTAAATTGCAATTTTTTTACAAACAAAAATGGTTCATGTTTTTTTTTAACAATAATTTAAGAACCTACACCTTAAAAAAGATTTACTCCTCTAAATTTTGACTTATCCATAAAAAAAAAAGTGAGTATTAAGCTCATATGTTATTTTCTCATTCGTAGGTCGCCTCCTAAATCTTACAAATTCTCGTTTTGCCCATGTGAGTAAGATAATACCCTAACGTATAACTATTGTTCCCTCCCCTAAGACATAGATTCATTTGCAAACTTATTTATTGTTTCTTAGTTAGTTTAATTTAATTTCAATCTAATGTAATTTAATTATCTTCATGAAAACATTTTTATATTTATAATTCAATTTAATTCTGTCGGTCATATATTGCTACCTTTGATAGGTAAATAAATTAAATGGAAAAACTAAAAAAATGCCAGCAGTTAATTTATTCTCCAACAATGAAAAGAAAATTAGACTGAAATGGTCGGTGGAAACCAAACAATTTTTATATTCTTTATGATTTATAATTTTTCCAATATTCTAAAATGTTTATATTTTATGAAAAAAAACTATTTCATTTTTATGGATTTGATTAGAAAATATATTTTTAAAACTTATGTTTTACTTTTTAAAATCTTTTTAGTTTCATTTTTTTAATTAAAAAAAAACTTTTTAATTGATTGGTTGTGTCTTGTTTGGCACTACTCGGCCTAGGCTATACTTTATACTGATCACCATTAACATTATTTTGTTACCTTCACGACAAGGAAGAAATATTCATATTTATCGATTCCTGTACGCGCTCATTCTCATGATGCAAAATTCTAAAATGAACAATTAGGATATATTCAATCTTATTTATTTACTTATTAAACTTATATAAAAGTTAATAGATAAGTTTATTCATATATTGTTCACGATGAATCAAATTTACTATTACTCAAATTTATTTATTTCATATATTTTTTTACTAATTAAATAAGCTTATCGAACCAAACGTCAAATTTATTTACAAATGGCCGGTTGACTTACAGCCTTAGGAACAATGCGCAGAAAACTAAAAGAATAAAAGAAAATTGCAGAAAACCACTGAAATGCAAGTAATTCTCAACTCTTGTACTTGTTAATGGAATTCTATGGCATTGATATTTGTCAATTTGGACTTACAATAAAGTTAAGGCATTAATAGTACAAAAATGTTATAGTCAATACATTTTTATCAGTGAAAAAGAATGGTAAAATGGCAGAATCAAATTAGTATCCGGGCTTGTCGGAAACTACGACTAGAAAGAATCTAAAAGAATAGAGCAACCTGTGCTGCTGTGCATCTAATCTGTCACGCCTTTTCCTGCATCCAAACATGATTCCAAGGGGAAAGAAGAGCTTATGTACCAGGATGTCAACTTGGTTCGTGTACGAAGTCGTAATCAAATAGTTTCTCAGACTGCATCAATCATTTTTGGTCTGCCTCTTGATCACTGTAGGAGCATTATAATTTTTGATCAGTGAGGATAGGGAATCTAGGGTTTCCTATTGTGATTTCTTTGCCTGTCCAAGGGATTTCTGCTTGTAGCCATGTTTATGTCTCTCTAACAGCTTCTCCTTTGTTTTTTTCTTTTTGTCCATCTTTTGCTTTAACCTCTCCTCCCTTTCCCTATCAAGGATTCCTTGCCAATGCACTTCGCCGGTTAAAGGCCACAACCACTCGTCATGTGGATGCATGCCATCATCGGCTCTCTCAGCCAAATCTTCATCCATGCTCTTCAGTAAATCCAAGTTGAAGTATTTCACCCACATCTCTCTCAGCTCAAGAGGGTGCTGTTCCTTCAACTCCCCAGACAAGGGGTCAAGGTAAACCATCCTTCTGCCACTATGATACGCCCAGACATTCACCAACACTTCCAATACCCGGCAGTAGCAGTTCCTTTTCTAAGATTATGGTTGATCCAGGAAAAGGAAATTGAATAAATAATCACACAGTTACATCACAAAAAGCTAAATGCAAGGTAGTCAATTTACCTCCAGCATTGATGATCCAAGAACACAAGAAATCATGCTTCTGTTGCTCTGATTTAAGCTATCAAGTGAGTCCACAAACATTCTGTGGTTCAACAAGTAAAACAAATCAAAAAGAGACATTTAGAAAGTTTTGAAAGAAATAAAAAAGAAAAAAATACCTAGCGAACATAATAAATTCTAGATAGGATGGTGTTGGCATCACCCAGCTGTGGAGAATAGACCAATGGTCACCATCAAGAGGCATTGGAGGCAGGGCTGCATTTCCAGGGGGTATCCCATACATTAGTCTGAAAGCACTCTCAAACGCAGCACTGCAACAAATTTAGAAAGTGTTAAAAATTCTATTGCTTTGTAAACCACGTAGTTTGTACAACTTTCTACTATAATGCAGCATGGAAACATAAAAAAATTAGCTGTGAAAGTTTAGTTAAGCACGTGAGCTTATCTGCATCAAATTATTAATTGACTAAGTTAGTAGATGCTTCTATAGAGCCAATTGCAGTTCTATTGTGACAACCAAGGTTGACGTGCATATAAATTCTAATCTAATTTTCATGAAAGAATAACACGGTGATCAATTGGCACTTCGTCAAAGAGAGTGCAATTTAATAAGATCATCATCTCATTTCTCGGCTCTAATGATTAGCTAGAAATTTTCTAATCAAATTCTTAAGAAACCTAAATTTTAGTATAAACAAGCTAGGTTTCCAGGATATTTTTGAATCAACTAGATGGAAGGTGTTATAGACCTAAAATGTAAATACTGTTATATCAGGGGCCTTCTTGTAATATTTATATGGATTATAATACACAAAGGTAGAGGGGACTATCTAGGGTAATAATATAATTTTTCCCCTAATAACAAAACTCATATAAGTTGACATTTGATTTAATCATAGTTTATTTCTAGTATTTGTTTCACTGCTTATGATTTATTGTAGAACCTTTATTAATTTTGTCTTATTTTCCACATGCATAAGACCCACCAAACTTTATGGGTTGCTTGTTGGACAATTATAAGATAACACATACAAAAAGACAGTTGAGTGAAAGTGAAAAGGCAAAAGACAATGTGTTGGGTAACTACAAAATATAAAATTAAGAATAGTTCTATGAAAATAATTTAATGAGAGAGGACATCGAACATGTTTATACATGACTAGTTTTCAGTTAGTGGAAGTTGAATTTATTAGAGTACAAAGTATAACGGATAGAGGAAATCAAAGAACTTCAACAACTGCAAGATAAAATCATAAGTAGTTAGGATGAACATTGCTTGTATATGCTACATGAAATTTGAACTTTTGGAATATGCAATTTCCAAGCATTATGAGGATAACACAAAAAAAAACTCAAAGATACCAGGTATAATGTTCACATAATATAAGGTCATACACCAAGGATACTCAATGAACTTTCACCATATGTGCCTGAAAAGTTAAAGACATCAAGAAATGTTTCATCTCTTATTGCATTTGATCAATAACCCAATCTTTCTTTATAAGTTTCAAAATTTTATTTTGTCCAATTGAAATACCCATTGTAATTTTAAACACAATTTAAAAGAGCAAAGACTTTATCAGCACCCAAACAGCTGGATGACAAATTCCAGCATGAAACTATAGCACCCTATGTCTTAAGTCAAAAAAGAATGCAAAATAAATGAAAGATAAATCACCTGCATTGGTCAGCATTTAAATGGTCGCACATTGACCAGAAATTAAGTTTCGAGTTTTTCTCTTTATCCGTGTCCATTACTGCCCAATAGTACATTATATCCCCTTGTCTTTGGTCTTGAATTGCCTTCTCCAACACCTTCTCAGCAAAATGAGACAAAGAAACCTGTGCCAAGATAAAGTGAAATTTCTCCAGATTTATTACCAGATGTCGCTAGCACTTATTGACCTAATAAACAAGATCAAATAATTGTTTCTCCATCCATTATAGATGTCAGGTTATCTTTAAAGAACCTGATTCCTGGATAAGGAAGTTTGAACTAAGCTTTCTTAGTCACCAGGATCTAGAAACATTTAAAAATGCTCGATGATGTGTCATCATATTCCAGATATCTAAAGAAAATTAAAGACCCAACTTATCCAAGGATTGGCATAGAAAAGTGCAAACAGACTAAAATTATGGTCAAATCAAAGCAAATATAGTGAACAAAATGAAAAGAGAGAGTTCCAAGGGTAAAAAGATGACACTATAGTGCAAAGGAATGATACGCAAGAGCTAGTGGCATAGAACAATAAGAAGTCAGTCTTGGATGTTTGATGTGGGATTTAGTACAGATTCTGTAAACATCCATGATCATGAGATCCTTGTCATAGTTCTATGATGATTGTTAGTGTTAAACACAACTCAACAATTTTCATCAATTTAGAAGCTCACATTATTGATTTTGTTAGATGTAATATCATATATCCAAATTAAGATCACTTAACTATTTAAATTACTTTATTGAATATTTAATTGAAAATAAAGTTTAAATAAGGACCAAATGCATCTTGCTCAAATCCAGTAAACATAAAAGAATTCTTCTTTCAGATATTTTATAATGATTAAACTATTATGGCATGCAAATTACAATTTTATAATAAATTGATTTAATATTCTGATATGGCAATATGGGCACCCTTGTTCACCGCACGCACCCATACTCATGAAAAACCACTAGCATCAAGAAACAAGCAAAATATCATAAGTGTAGATTGGCAAACCAAAATACAAACATGATTGATAAAAAAAACTGATTAATGTTAAATTATGAGGGTTAATTAGTGGTTAACTTGGATTTTGAAGATTAAACAGATCAAATTGAGGCATAACCGATGAATTTAGAGGTTGCTTTATAGCTGTTTGGATCAGATTTGAGTTGAATTGAGAGTATTTAAGCTAATTGATGGCTGAAGATTGGTTTAGGTGATATTAAAAACCCTTCCCTCTCCTTTTTTTCTCTTCTGATTGAGTGAGCAAACTCTACCCCTCAAGCAAACAACACCGACCCCAACCTTCTCCCTTCTTCTACCACTGCTTACTTGAGCTTTATCACACTACCAGCAGGCAATGCCTGCTTCTAGTGCCAACTTAGCTCTCTGCCACTAAAAGCTGCCATTTGGGCATGGGAATGGCGCTTGTTGTTACATTGCTTGTTGCCGGACATTGCTTGGTTTCCATCACTCACTCCTCCCATCTCCCTTTGTGTGTGTATGTGGAGCAATAGCAGCTCCCACCCCCTTTTTTCAAGCCTCTTCTTGTTCCTCGTATGAGCAAAACCACCAATATGACAACCCTCTCTTCTCCTTATGCAGAATCAAGCCACAGCAGATTGAATTTCCATGTTCAGACACTGAGAATCTGAGTTGTACCTCCACTGGAATTTCTGTGTTTTGTTGTGTTGTCCCCTTAAAAACATTGTTTCCTCATTGTTCTTCATTGTTGGATGAATGAAAATTGTCTGTGGCGAGAAGGTGGTATTCTCATTCCATCTCTAGAGGCTTATTTGTTATGTCAATGAATCACAGCTTAGGAGATAGGTTCCTTCCTTCTCTTTCCACATTGAGTTGAGAAAATTTGTTAGGAAAAGTACTCTAGTTTGCTAATGCAGAGAACAAAACGAATAACCCAAAAAAGAAAATAAAATTAAAAGAATAAATTAGAGAATAATTTGAGATTCACGCATCCTCAATTAAAATGAATTAAAAGTATCCACTTACAGTGGCAATCAATGAAGTATACAAATGGAAATTAATCAGAATTTTTGCGGGTAAATCATGGAACTAATCCAACATCAACAAATGCTTTATACCTAAAAAAATTCAACTTGATGATTGTTTAAAATTATATAAACACAAATCGATATGTGCAACTTAAATTGAAATCTAACATGTTGTATAAAAGAAAGAACTTTATTCGGTGTATGCAAACCTTTCTCCCATAAGCACGCCATGACTGAAAACCAATCCATGGTAACTTATGAATGTTATCCACTCTGTTTGCAACAGCAAACATTGCACCGGTTTCACAAAGAAGATCCTTATAGTATGTATTGTTCAACAATGGAAGACGGTTAGCAGCCTCTATATCATCTGACTTTGATCTTCTGGCGCTATTTGACTGAAGAAAAAAATATATATAACATAAAGAATATAAAGAATGATCCAGCCTTACACTTTAACAACTTATGCAAGAATAAGAAAATTTATACAAGACAAAAAAAAACAGATAAGATTACAAGGGAAAATAAACTAACTGACAACAAATTCAGATGGCAGTTATGCTCGTGAAAGTTATGATTTATGGTTATAGCCTTAAAAGATCCCGTTGTTTGTTGAATACCACCGTCTCACAACAGGGCAAACCCTTCATATGCCTTATTTATTCTCCCACTCTGTCCTCCATTGAGTAATGACTCGCAAATTCATATGCCTTATGAAGCTCATGCAGTGCTAGGGCAATGGTTCTTCCTTTATTGTTAGATTTGACCATGTTGTTTCGATGGTTTAGTAATACAATTTAAATTAAGAGTGTATTTAATGATATGCATCGAGTGTGTAAAATATCATGTGATTTGAAGATCAAGTTGATCAAGCTTGGGTGATAAACTTCATTGATAAGTGTGAAAGCAATTGGGGATTAGAATGCTCAAAGATGGACATCAAGCTTCACAAAGAAACCGAAGACATATAAATGTTTATACTATCTATGATATTGTAATATTTGGCTGTTTTCAAGTATAGATTGTATCACTGTTGTAATGACCTAAGTAGAGGTGAGACTACCAAGACTTTGAATTTTATTGAAACCATAAGACTTTAAGTGTTTTCAAGTCATATTTGTCAATTGTTCAAGTCTTGAACCTTAAGTCAATTTACAAGATGCTATGAGATGAATAAGAGGACAGTCCAGACAGCATCAGTTTAACCAGTTGGTTTAGTCAATTAGAATATACTAGTCATTTAATGTAGGGGTTTGGACAATAAAATATTCCTAAGTGAGCTCCAATTGATAGATGGCTTCTCTAATCACTTAAAAATATTTAAAATGATATGAAATCGACTAGAAGAGTAAAATATTGTTATCAATTCCACATTTATATTTTGGACATCCAATCGAGTAGACCATATATCAGATCAATTAAAGATGTTTCTTTTAATTTTTTCAAGTGACCATTGAACCATGAAATATATATCCTTTGGAGATGGTTTGAGCACTAGGATTGAGCATTCTACAATCTCATTCATTTATTATGGTTCATAGAGATAAAATGTCCAAAGCATATTCAAAAACTTGAACAAGATTTGTTATTCAAAAACTCTATCAAGCTCTTTGGTAACCACTTTTCTCCCTTATGATTTTATTTCATCTCTTAGGGAGAAATTGTAAGATATTATCCTCGAGTGGAATTCCTTATTTGAGTCAAGATTAAGAGCTTACATAAATCCCCATTGGTTTGGATCAAGGTGTTATCCTTGAATTATAGAGGCTTACTCCATCACCTCTTGTAAAAGGGTAGCTTAGTAAATATGTTCGATGGGTAATGCATTGGACCATGGTTTAAAATTTTATATTGTGTTGGGAGACATACATTTGACATTGCACAACGAGCTGCATTTTTTCTTTTTAATTTTTTGTATCTGTAATTTTTTAATATTTAGATTAAAATTTTTAATTTTAATTAATATATTTATATTTAAAAAATATTAAAACCATATCGGCATGACACGATTATACTTGCCCATGGGTCGGATCTAAATCGAACCCTTACCCATTGACCTAGTTCAACGAGTCTAACCTGTAACTAGTCCGTCTATGGACAAACCAATTAAGGTTGGGCCCCCAATGAACCGACGAACCAACGATTGAACTGATTCAACTGCCAATTTGAACCAACAATTGAACTGTCGGTTAACCGTCAATTAATTGAAAAAAATTAATTTTTTAAATTTTATTTAGATTTTTTAATTATAATTTTTTATTTAATAATATTTTAATATTAATGGTGTGGTTTAATATTAATTAACATATTCTACCTCTCTATTAAAGCTAATTTTTCAATCTATTTGCCTTAAATTCTCTAATGTGGATTATTCTACCTTTTTTATTAAAATTAATTTTATAATCTATTTATCTTAAATTCTCTGATGTGGGACTATTCTACCTTTAATTTATTAAATTTATTAATCTCATTTAACTCTTTTAATTACTCATTGGTCTTATTTTTTTCATTTTATTCATTCAAAATTGAATTTAAAAAACTATTTGACTTGTATGATATCCAATAATATATTTACCAAGGAATATAATTTATTTAACAATAAAATTATATAATAAGTGAAGGCTATCATCAAACATATCAAATTAATTAAAAGATATAACTTATGTGATATATACATCTCATCATGCTAAAATAAAATAATAGTAATGTTAGATGAAAAAATTATTGGAATCAAAAAACAAATAATTTAGGATTTAGCATATATTCTTCTCGTCTATTTTGCCTTCGACTTTTTGGAAGCTCAAACACTAATGATTTAGTAAAAGTTATAAAAACAACAAACAAGCTTTATCCCACTAGGTGGGATCAGTTATATGGATCTTTTTACGCCATTAGATTCTATCCTCTGCTATATCATCATCTATACTTAAATAAATTTTATCTTATTTTATTGTTACTAACCAAGGCTTTTTTGGTCTCCTCTTCCTCACTTGATGTGCATATTTATCATAGTTTCACATCGTTTAATTGGAACATTTATTGATCATCTAAGTATGTATCTGTACCATCTTAAATGTGTATCTCGGAGTTTTACCTCAATAAATGTAACTCTGACTTTCTCTCTAATGCTCTCATTTCTTATTCTATCTATCCTCATATATCCATACAACCACCTTAACACCCTCATCTCTGCAACTCTCATCTTCTACTCATGTGCTCAAGTCATAACTCAACATTCAACGTCATATAACATAGCAAGTCTAACCGTCATTTTGTAGAATTTCCCTTAAATTTTGAAGTACTTTACGATCACATAAAATACTTAACGCTCTCTCCATTTCAATCATCATGTTTGTATTCTATATAAGACATCTCTCTCTACCCTTCCATCGTCTTACAAAAATTATCCTAAATGCTTAAAGTTCTCAGTTCCAGATAATTCGTCATCTTCTATCTTAACAATTGTCTCATTACATCTAATATTATTAAACTTAAATTTCATATATTCTATTTTTACTCTACTAAGCCTAAAATCTTTCACTTCTAGTGTTTCCTGCTAAGATTCTAATTTAGCATTTACTCTTTCACGTATCTCATCTACCAAAACAATATTATGTACAAATATGCACTACGGTACTGTGTCTTGAATGCATTTAGTGAGTTTGTCCACGATTAATGTAAAAAGATAGGAACTTAAAGTTTATTCTTAATGTAACCCTATCTTTATTGGAAATGTTTTAGTTAATCTGCCTGAAATCTTCACTCTGGTCATTACATCCTCATACATATCCTTAATTAGTTTAATATATACTACACTAACACCTCTCTTTCTAGAATTCTTCATATAATTGCTTTTAAAACTCTATCATAATTTTTTTCTAAGACAATAAATATCATGTGTAGATTTTGCTTTTGCTCTCGATATTTTTTAATTAGTTGCTTGAGAAGATGTATAGCTTCTATTGTTGGTCTTCCAAGCATGAATCTAAATTGATTTTCTATCACCGTGGTCTCCTTAATTATTTTTCTATTACTCTTTCTTAAAGTTTAATGATATGACTCATTAGTTTAATACCCCTATAGTTTGCATAATTTTGTACGTCTCCCTTATTCTTATATAAGAGAATTAGAATACTTACTCTCTATTGATTAGATATTTTTTCATTTTGATATCATGTTAACTAATTTTGTAAGTCATTCAATACCTTGTTTCCCTAGGCAGTTCCCTTACCTTTATTGGAATATCATATGGTCCAACGGTTTTTCTATTTTGCATCACATTTAAAGTTTGTTATATTTCTGAAGTTTGAATTGCACAATAAAAATTTAAATTTCTATACTCATTTAACCTACTTAAATTACCTAAATTAAGTTGATCACCTAAACCTTTATTAAAAAGTTAATGAAAATACCTCTTATATCGCTCTTTTATTTCTCTATCATTTACTAGTACCTTATTGCATTCATCTTTAATACATCTTATGAAGATTTTTTGTCTTCCTCTCTCTCATTTTAGTTATTCTATAAATGTCTTTATCCCCTTCTGTTGTATCCAATTTTCAATATAACTGTTTAAAAGTTTCATTTTTAACTTTATTCACTGTTTTCTTAACTTCTTTCTTAATTACTGTATATTTTTTTAAAAAAATTTCTCATTCTTACAAATATATAATTCCTTATAACGGATCGTTTTTCCTTCATTTTCTCTTATACTTTTTCATTCCACCACCAAGATTCTGCATACCCCTTTGACTTACCGAGTATACTCTTGTCTACTATTTTCAACTTTGATACCATCTTATCTCATGTCATATTAAAGTCACCGTATATTTCACTTAATATTTGTACTTCTACCTTCTTCTTAAATATATTTTGTTTCCTCATCCTTTAACTTTCACCACTTGATTTTAAGAATTGTGTATATTTTTCTTCTATTGATACTATGTTTGAGGTGTATATCCAACTCCTAACCATAAGAAAGTTAATTTACAATTTATTATTCCCACTTTTAAACGTGACCAAGTGTTTTTTTCTTTTATTAAAAAACGTATTAGCTAGTATAAGGTGATATGCTATCGCAAAATCCAATATAATTTACTCTTTTTCATATCTTATTCCGAGCACATAACTGTCATGCACCCCTCTCATATTCCTCATTTTTCACTCTAACATGCACATTTAGATCACCTCCTATTAAAATTATTTCATTTGGCGGAATATTTTATAATTCTTCATCTAAGTCGTCCCAAAATCTTTTTTTGATATCTTTATCTAATCCTACTTGAGGTGCATATATACTAATTACGTTCATAATTTCTTTCTCCACTACTATCTTGAGAGCTATAATTATATCCTCATTCTAACTACTTCTACAACTTCATCCTTTAACGAACTATCTATAACAATACCCACTCTATTTCTTATTTTACTCTTTTCTGTGTATCATAACTTAAAACTTGAGTTCTCTATCATCTTTTCTTCTTGTCTATCCATTTTGTCTCTTGTATACATAAAATAAATTCTTCTCTAATCATCATATCTACTACTTTCATTGTTTTACAATGAGGGTTCCTATGTTCCATCTTCCAAATCATAGATTATTAGTTTTCCAATAATATTTATTATTATCCAACCTATGACTCTTGCCTATTTAATACTACACCCAAGTTCTCATTGAGATGTAACAGTCCTTGTCGATATGTTACAGTCGGACCCTGCAACATGAACTCTTACATATTTATCACTACACCCGAATTTTGGAGATATAGCAGTCCTTGTCAAATGTTATAGTAGACCCTGCAACGTGTTTCCTTCCGGGGAGCAACTTAACATTAGTACAATAGTTTAATAGATCTATTTATTGAACATTTGCCTTAGTTTAATGCTGGCTGACAACCTAACGCAACCCTCCTTTATCCGGGCTTGGGACCGATCATGACAGGTTTACTTCGTCATGGGCGGAGTTAGCGAAAGTTATAAAAGAATAAAAGAAATATAACTTTCAAACAACAAAGTAAAAGATTTTAATACCGAAACAACTAACAAACTACATGACTTTAATTCTCCTATATCCTATGGGGATACGTAAACAACTTAAATAAGTGCAAATTCATTTATATATATTTTTTTTATAAATTTATAATTTTTTTAAAAAAAAATTAATACAATAAAATAATAATCTTCACCAGTCGCGAACTGTGAACCAAACTGTAATCGACGGTTCCAAGCCGTGAATCGTAATTCCCTTGGAAGGTTAAGGTTAAGAATCGACATTCTTGGAACCATCAAACCGACAGTTCCAAACGGTCGAACTGTTACTTTTGAACTGTGATCGGGTCTAGGCACGATACAGTACCAAAATCATATTGTTCTGATTATATATAGAAACTCCAAACAGGTCGATATTTTAAACCATGCATTGGACACATCTAAAGCCATATCAAAAGCGAGTATAAGCAAAAACTTTAAACAATGTTACATCTTTTTATCAACATTGTGTTTCAATTCTTTTATTATTTGTGTTGCATAAAATCAAGTTTGATTGATTACCACACACACTTGAATTTAACCTTTTTTTTAGTCTATGTTAATTACAAAAATTAAAATCACAAAATCAACTCTTCTAGTTGGATTATTCGATCCTACAATTAGTATTTGAGCAACTCCAAGACTTGAATTAGCATTCAAAAGAGAAGTAGCTTTTGAAGAGATAATCCACCACAAAACCACCATTATTTGATGGAGTGAACTTTCAATATTATAAGAGTAGAATGGAGTTCTATATCACTTTGATTTGTAGATGACAATAAGAATTAGAACTCCATTTGATGATCATAGCAACCTTATTAGAAGAGAAAATGAACAAAGAAGCAAGAGTGAAAAATAAACCAGCCAAAGCAATATTAAAATGTGAATTTTCAAAGGAAAAGTTGTGCGAGCGAGCTTATTTCATGAATGTTAAAGAGTTATGGAACAAATTGATAGAATTTCATGAGAAACCCTTACAAATTACAAGATGCCCAAAATATTAAAGTGGTTGAGTTTAAAGACAACTTAGATATACAAAGATGATAAAGATCAATGCTCAATTTTAGAGAGCATAGTAAATAATAGATAATAGATCGTCATCCACCTTGACTCCATGAATACCTTTGACTCAGGAAAATGAAGCATTAACATTGTCTAGTAGTGAATCCACCCCCTAACCCCAATCATGCATTCATTGACATTACACATGAAGAAAAGAAATTTTAAAAGAACACAAAAATATCAGATGCTTCAAATGCAAAAGTTGTAGGCATTATACGACTGTGTCCACACCTCAAAACAAAAGATAAAGAAGAAAAGACCCTCAAACCATCTTCTCACCAAGCACTGATATCCACAATTCACCAAAAGAACGGGAGCTCAAGAGCAGTGTGAGCTTTACATGGAGAGAGAAAAGCAGCATTGAGGTAAACGACTTATCTCAAAAATAAATTGTTAAATTTAATAATTTTTTCAAAGCAATTAGCATAATCTAAAGAAAAGTTCAAAGCTTATGAAAAGGATCTAGAAATACTTAAGGCTAAGATAGCTTCCTTTCCTACAATATAAACAAAATAATTCTAAGGTTGAACAACCAGATCTAGAAAAACAAAGCTTAAAATATCAACTTGATGAGATGAAAATAATCGTAGAAAAGTTCACCAAAGGCACCTAATACTATATATGATCCTAGGGAGTTAAAGGGCCAGTCATGATTTAAATTACAAGTGAATAGGGAAAAGCTTTTGCACCTTCAATATGTCGGGTACAACAAAAAATAAATGAATCATAAAGACGCTTTATACCTAGGGATGTTGTGAGAGGGATTAAAACACAAACATAATTAAAATGCAAATTTTTAAGGAGCATTTAGTTAACTTAATTGGTTCTAACTTGTTTTGGGTATCAATATCTGTTGGCCCATCATTTTAGATTGTTTTAGAGTGCACCGATATACAAGGGAAGGATTGTTTGTTCTTCATTGATGAGTTAAATGTCTAAATAGCTTTTTCTCATGCAAGTTGATATATGATGCCAACTTTTATCATGGTGAAGGTCACAATTTTATTAATTTGGTTGATTTTCATATTAAATATTGCATCATGATTGATACTATAAGCTTGTATGCCATGAATGATGTTTGAATGATTTGAGTGAGAAGGTGTAGAAATATCATGACGACATAAGTGTTTGGCATAAGTTTGATACAAGCGTGATAATTTTTGGTACATAGATGGACACTGAGTACTAATTAAATGTGAATAGAACTTACAATTTATGCTTGCAAAACCATTAGCACATAAACAATTGATAGTTTTGACCCTTTTTTACTAAATGTGTCAAAATCACTAAAAATGAAAAATTATATAGAAACATATTTTTTTTCTAAGTTTAGAGCACTAAAATACACTTGCTAACCAAGCTTTTATGCTTTTATGATTTTTTTGAAAAACATAATTTCAATTGACTAAAATTAGTGTCATCGAACAGTAGCTTGCTTACTTTTAACGATTCACTGCATCATAAAATGTCTTGATAATATGCTTAAATATCATAAAGGCATATATTTGTTGCAAAAGACAAGTCTTAGCATGTACTTGGCACCTAATGATATGCTTTTAAAACTTTTTAAATAAAAGTTACAATTTGATTATATGCCTTCACTTAAAATTTATTCTTGGATCCTAGGATGCTTATCACACATATCTACATTAGTTTAAATCATTTTCAGGTAATAATTACATTTAGAATAGATAGTTTACTGATTAAACATTTAATATGGGAAAATATGCAAATGTTTCATATGTGAAGGAAATAGATGAATTTATGAAATGCTTGAGTACTTAATGCTTCCATGTTAGATCATCAGGTAGCTCCTATATTACTGTGGTTATGCTTATATTTTTTTTTCATTTATTTATCGCATGTTTAGTATTCTCATATATGGCAAAGGGAAGAGGGAGAAATGTTGAGATTTAAGTTAGAAATTCCCCTAATCAAAAAATAATAGTCTCCATAAAGGCAGCTCGACTTGAATGCATGGGATTACACGGATGCCAAGGTTGAGGGAGAACTAAGATTGACAGGGGGTTTGAGTTTCCTATTGTCCACATACATTTCTTGTATTATTATTGTCCCTAACCTCAATTGATTACCAAACATTATAAAGGAAAAAAAATTATTGTGACGGTGATACCTTCCTTTGTAGTTAGGCTCTTAGCCGTGGTGTTTAAATAGTTCAGCAATATGACTTAGCTGCGTGTGCAAATATCATGTTATTTGAAAATCAAGTTATCAAGCTTGGGCATCGGACTTGATTAATTATGTAGTCACCTGGAGCTTAGACCTCTAAGATGGTCGTCAAGCTTGAATAAGGCGCTAAAAACATGTGTGACTTCTTGTACTCTTTGTAATGTTTACTCTTGGATTTATTTTTAGGTCTAGATTGCATCAATGTTGTGAAGGGGAATGGTAAAATTACTGTCATGTGACCTGGTGGTCACGGGTTCTAGTTGCGAAAACAACCTTATAATACAAGATAAGACTGTGTATAATAGACCCAATGTGGTCCAACTCTTTTTCGGGATCCCGCATTGACGAAAGCTTCATGCATCAGACAACCCTTATTAGCATTGTGTTTCATTTCTTTTATTATTCAATTGCATACAAACACTTTAATTGATTACATATGTTCGCTTAAAACCTTGTGTTGATTGCAAGAACTGAAATCAAAAAATAAGGTGGCATCTATTCAAATCCCCCCCCCCCCCCCCCTAAGTCGGCCCATTTGATCCTACATAAGGACCTAATAATAGTATGAAAAATAGCTAATTTGATACTTTAGGAGTTAATAATGCAATTGGAAACAGTTACTAGGGGAGGTTATTCGTTAGCTCTTATGAATCTTGTGTGATTTCAACTTAAAGAAAATAGACTCTCTATTGCTTAACCAAAAATGACGAGCATAGCAATAATCCATCTATACTGCAAGGTATCAATTTGAATAAAATAAGTAATACAAGATGCTAGACAAACATGTATGTGGATTCACAGTGTCCAAAATCTTAACCTGTGATACTATTTTAGACTTTGTGAAAAGATTCTCTTTTGAAAAACATGATTATTTTGAAAAATTAAATTATACAAGTCAATTTTTTGTTTGATTTAATCGGTTATCCCTATTAGGCAAACTTGAACGCTCAAAATTTTCTTAGATGGCAAAGTAACAGAGTCGAACCCTAAATTTCAAGGATAAATGAGGGACTGCACAATTGGCCATGTCAAGAAGTTAATTTAAGAGATTAGAAAAAAGTAATGCATGCAGTAGAATAAATACGGAGGAAAATAAGGTAAAAAGTGAGAAGCGTAAAACATACAAGAGTTATCCCCCGATATATAGATCCATGATGTAAGAGAGACCAGGCTCCTTGTCCAGTATAGATTTCATATATGCACAGTGGCTGCCCTGTCCTCTCCAATTCCCCTTCATCACGTTCATAAGCATCAGCTTTCTGCTTTTCGGATTTTCTTGCATTGCGGTAAACATCTTCCCATGATCCTGAAGTTTTCTCCATTCTTTCATCAAGCTAAAAAAATAAAAGAGAACATTTAGAAGTTGACTTCAAGTTGATCTTCTCATTCTCGGTCTTACGAAATTTTCAGAATTTCAAGCATGATATACCTCTTGAATTTCTAAACTTTCCAAATCTTCAATAGCTTCCATTTCATAAACATCAATCCAATCTGATTGATTAGGTAAGTCTTCTGCATAAGTCTTGTTCTCAAGCTGAGAGCTTTTATCCACTAGCTGCATTAAAAAATTTTCCTCTAAAACATATACAATGTTTGATACTTGTCTGGAACGTTCATATCTAAAAGAACTGTTATTTAACATAGTATTATTTTGTTTAGTTTCTCTCTCAATGTCCCACCACCAAGTCTTTTGCTGAATATGAGAGGTGGAATATGGAAGCAGTACATCCGAAGGAAAGTGGAGAACGCTTTCAAGAAGCTCAGCATAACCAGCAATGCATTCTGAAGCAAGCATGTCTTTGGAGAGTGACCTCCCATGTGAAGCAACAGAATGAGCTATATTTGACAGCGTGTCATCTGTTATAAGAAGAGAGAATGCTCTCTCCATTGTATCTAGTCTGCTGGGGTGAAAAAGAAAACCATGGACACTATCAACAACCTGAAATTTTATTTTTTAAAAAAAACTTTAACAAGATTATGAAAATAAATCTATTGAACAGATCTAAAGTTTCATGATTGTGCTCACATATTTCTCTATTGCAGTAAAATTAGGAGCAACAATGGGAATTTCAAATGACATGGCTAGCAACAACAGTGGAGGAAAACTCTGTTCCCTATTAAATGACCAATATAGGACAGTATCAGCCATCAACATAAAACTCTTCACATCCTGATCCATCCTGTATTGTCTCACAGAACCATCTGGAAAACCCATGCGGGAAGCAATTTCCTGTTGACCTCAATACAAATATTAGTAACAGTGCTGAAGAGATAATTATACTATAGCACAGTAAAAATTTATCCAAAAATATAAGAATTAATAGATTATGGACTAAAATGGACAAGCACAATGGATGTGAAAAACATAAATAAATAAATGCTCAGAGAATTTTAAGCGTGTTGAAGAATATTAGAGAAGAAACAAATCAGCATTGAGTTAGAATAAATCATGAATGATCTTTTTATAGTTTTTTTTCCATAAAACGTAAAGAGAACATCTAGAAGATGATTCCCGGCAAATAAAAGTGATATGCAACCATCCTAAAAGACAGACCCTTCCTTTGGCCTCAATATCAAGAGAATAAAATGTGTGCTAAGTCAGTCAAAATCAAATGACTGAATACTATTATTCAGGCTCCACCCTCAGCTATCACAGTGAAAATCAGTCAATGATGCCTCACCTCTCAACACCCAATTCTCACCAACGACTTGACTCTCCTTGACATGCTGGATCATTCTCTACCAACCAGCAGCTATCAAGATGGCCTTCCTCCAAGATATAATTTTATTGGAAGTAAATTCATGGAATGTTTTATGAAAATCAATATATTTATAAACATTACAATCTCTCAACAATGATATGGGTCAATCATGCCCATGTCTGTCAATTTCTTGCATGCACACACACCATTTTGTCTCATTATGCAAGTCAAATGGGTGTTTGCAATGCAAAATTATATTCAAGTAAAATTCAAGCAGATAAAGGATGGACATTGAAGAGTGATAATCATGCATTTTCTGTGTGAATTCAGACTAAATTCTGAAATTTTTACATCACAATATAGTAGCTAAGCTGGCATGCAAAATATGCACACAGAGAAACAAAGATGACTGGTGCCAAACATTAAATACAAATAAATACACCAAAAAATAATAAATCACTGCTGTTGTAATAATAAAGTCTTGAAAGCGTGAGAAAGAAGATTTGATATAATAGTCTATCTTAGATTGATATTTCCAACTAAGTCAAAAGTCAAATGAGGAAGGTCACTATCCATAATTCCAGTCAATTCATTCACATTTCAAATAATCATCCACATGAAAGGAAGATTATTTGAAGTCCAGTAGAGCCAGTATAATAGATTTTCCATTGAAATATCCTTTGGAAACAACCAAATTGCTGCATGGTTATTTAAGAAGTCAATCAATGAGCTCCCAATCATACTGAGTAAACAGTAACAAGCATTTACTTGAAACTAATTTGTAGTAGCAGATAGATAATTGTTGCCCTAGTTTTGACTAATTTCTAATTTGTTTCATCCAAAAAAAAGACGATCAAGACAATGGTTTGTTCAAATAGTATCCTCTCGTAGCATTCTGCAGAAATAGCTTAGTGCAAAAGAAGAATTAGAATGAAAGGGAAAAAACTACCTCAATAATGCAAACGAAAAATAAATAAATAGCCTCTAAATAGAGTTTCAAGTAAAACCTTGGTTCCCAGATGACTAAACCATGATATTTCTTTTCGAGATTGTTTTCTGTTGCAACACATTGGCATTTAGTACATTAGGAAGAACACTTTCAATAAGTTCCATTATTATATAATTTATGATGTTTATTATGGGCATTGCCTTTGCGGCAACACATTAAGAAACAGTGTGAATGGTGCAAACTTCAAATATACTTACTAGTGCACAATCATATACATGTAGAATTGTGTCATTTATGATGTTTGTTATGGACATTTCTGCATATGTATGCATGTGTATATCAATTAAGATACACTGATTGCTCAAACATGACATACTATCAACCTATGAATTTAGCCAATACCTGAATAGGGGAGATAGGGGCACTTGTTGAATTACTGCACAAAAGGACAAATTTTATTATTCCACTCAAATCTCGAACTCTTTTGACTTGAGATAAGGTATGCACTGCAGTGTAATCCCATGATAGATCATCATAGACAAAGTAGTCACTAATAATTAGAATCAACAGGTCACTCTCAGAAAATTCAAAATCTTTCCGCAGTTGTTTTCTTGAGTGACTTGCAATATAGTCGTCAGTCTCTTGAACATCCACTGGATACCCAGGAATCACGAAGAAGTTCCCGTTATCCAGCAAGCTGTACAGCATCTGACAAAGATATAATTAGTTGTCAAATAAAGTGTTGATAAATCCTAAAGAAGTTAATGATTCTCACTAAGTGAAAGAATGATAGGGAGGTTCATTACTGGGAAGGAGAAATCAGGAAAAACAACAACATCGGCCCTAGCAAAAGCACTTCTCCATTCACCAATAAGACCTTCCCAGCCAAACTGAACATAAAATGGGAGACGCTCCCCAAGAATGTCTTCATGAATAAGCCATATTAGTGGAACAGATGCAAAAGGCTCTTGCATAAGCCTGCAGATGTAGAACAGATAAGTAATTTTTCTAAGGATAAAATAGCACGCAGTTATCCAAAGAACAATTCTATATGCTGAAAAAATAAATCCTTCATATCAGCATTTTTCTTTTGCCTGACAGAGCCCAACCAATCCCCAAGAGAAACAGTAGAAATTACAATTATATCAACCAAAGTTCAAAATCTCAAGTCGTGTTGAAGTTTCAGTCATTGACAAAGCGATATTATTTTGGTATCGTACTAACGTTTCAATATATAGTATTGTTGGCGAATTGGAGATGAAAGAAGGAAATAAAAAAATAACAAAAAATAATAAGACAACTATATACTTAAGATTACACTTGATGTTACATATGGGATAGTATAATTTTGACATTATCATGTATGGAGACAATCTACAAAAAAACAAATATATTTCAATATATGTTGACTTATATTGGCATGATGATACTCATCAATATGATTAACACAGCAAGCATTATCAGTGAAGGCACTAGTATCAAGTTCTGATAATTTATCGGAATGATATGTTTCAAACGTGCCACCTAACACAGTATAAGATTTCAAACTATTATTTCAACACATAAGTAAAAAAAAGGCCATCATTGTGTCAATTATTTTAGTTGCAATTAACTCGAGCTTTCTGCACTGAATTCATAATATATACTGTGTCAATATGCCCTCAAACAATGACGGACCTATTGAGGCATGATTGATTCCTTCAAATTTATTAGTTAAGATGCTATCTGTTACAGAATTTATGATTAGACCTAGATTAATATCTTTCAGTAATTGAAATCATATTACATAGAACCATAGCATTAGTCCAACAGTAAGCTAGCCAGTTTTTCAGTTTAAAAAATAATTAGAAGGCAAGGAAGTTACTACAATAATCATGAGAGGTGGCTTTTATCCATTTTACCCATACCATAGGAATAATTTCAATAATCTCGTATATCTGTAGTGTGGTATTCCATGTTGATTCGAGAGGAACCTTTTTTTCTATAGAGACACAGGAAGTTGTCTAATTAAAGATCAAAAAGAAAAACAAGTACCTTGAAATGACCTTCCTGCCTCCAAGTGAACTCACAATCACACCTTCATAACTAGGTCAGAGAAATAAAGAAAGCAACAATCATAAATAGACTCACAAAATTGTAACATAAGACTATCCAGTGCATACTGAAGATATATTTACCATAAGCATCAATCACTAGAAGTTGAAAAAAGGAAACAATTCAGAATTATCACGAATCAAAACTCACTTTGACCAGTCAACAGAAGATAAACTCTCAATGTTCAGAAATGTTAGTTGCCAGTCACTATTTTTCCACAAGAATTGTGAAGTGTTGTCCTCTAAAATGAATACCTGATACAGAATCATTGAAAACAGATAAACCACTGGGGGAAAAGAGAAGTTTCAACTAAAGATTAGATTTAATCAAGAAACATGACAGGTAACCACTAGTATTGCAGAAGTTGTGAAGGATTTAAGCCTTGTTTGGTTGGACTATTTTCACCCAGTTTTAAATTTCCTTTTTTTTTAATAGAAAAAGGTTTCTAAAAAAAGTGTTTGAAAAGATGATTTCTTTGAAATGAGATTCTAAAATATAAGATGAAAAAGTGAAACTTGAAAATCAGAGAGATAAAGTAATTTTCTGAAATTTCATTTTATTTTTAAAATGTCAAGTTAAGAATAATAAACTTATGCAAATAAGTAGTATTTAATATTATATTATTATTATTCACATTTATTTATTATTATTTAATTGTTTATTATTATTATTATCATATTATTTTAGTTTTATAATATTATTAACTATTATTCATTATTATTTTAATTTTCTATTATTATTATTTTAATACAACAGCATAATAATAACATAACAATATATTAATACATGACAAGCATTATACAATATAACCGTATCATATTATATACTATAATAATATAATACTATATATTATGTAATATAAAATGTATATTTTAATTTAATATAATAAATTTACTATTATAATATAATATATTATTTATGATCAACCAAATAAATTTGCAATTTTTATATTGCTATCAACTAAACAGGTTTTCACATTTGTTAATTCTTAAAAATTGAAAATTATTTTCTCTTTTCATATTATAAAATTGAAGT
The DNA here is from genome assembly GCF_044706935.1 of Curcuma longa. NCBI lineage: Eukaryota > Viridiplantae > Streptophyta > Magnoliopsida > Zingiberales > Zingiberaceae > Curcuma > Curcuma longa. The sequence goes on along the minus strand of NC_133873.1, from coordinate 1,532,373 downwards.
AGTAACATATATGCACCTCAAGTAGAGTTAGATGAACACACCAAATCTAGATTTGGGGATGATCTAAATGAAGTATTACAAAATATTCCGCCAACTGAAATAATTTTAATAAGAGGAGATCTAAATAGGCATGTAAGAGTGAAAAATGAGAAATAGGATGGAGTGCATGGAGTTATGGGTTTGGAATAAGAAATGAGAAAAAAATATATTGAATTTTGCGATAACATATGATCTTATACTAGCTCATGGATTGAAATCTCAAGCCGTTGCGCGATCTTGCGAAAAATTTCATTCCGCCAACGGACCGGCACCGGCACAACACCAGCACAGACATTCCGGCAGGGAGAGGCCTCCAGAGGCGTCACTCGGGCTCGGCGACGCCTCCGAAGGCGTCGCGCGGCCTCAGCGACGCCACCGGAGGCGTCGCACGTCGCCCAGGCTCGGCGATGCCACCAAAGATGTTCGGGCCTGCAACACCACCGGAGGAGTCACGCGGGCCCGGTGACGCCTCCGCGCAGAGGCCGTGCACGCCCCCGATCACGCACATGACCAGTCGCAGATTTTTTTTTTTTTAAACTTAGGTTTAATAAGATTTTAATAATCAATTCTTAGCTATAGTTGAGGATAATTTAAATAGGCTTTATTAAAACCCGTAAAATTATCTTATTATTTTTTAAAAATATTTTATTTTTTATTTTTAAATATTTAGATTAAATTTTTTATTTTAGTTAATATATTTTATATTTTAAAAATATCAAAATTATACCGACACGGTACAATACGGTACCGAAACTGTATCGTTCCGGTCCAAGACCGAAACCTCGACATGGCTCGATATTTTAAACCTTGTACTAGCTAATACGTTTTTTTAAGAGAAAGAGCACTTAGTCACGTTCAAAAGCAAGAATAATAATTCGCAAATTGACTTTCTCATGGTTAGGAAAAAGATTGAAAGATTTGTAAAGATTTCAAGATCATCCTTGGAGAAAACTTAACTACCCGACATAAGTTAGTAATGCTGAATATATGTCTCAAGCATAATATCACTAAAAGGAAAATATACACGACTCTTAAAATTAAGTGGTGAAAATTAAAGGATGCGAAGCAAAATATATTTCAAGAGAGGGAAGGGGTATAAGTATTAAGAGAAATATATGGCGACTCGAATACGACATAGGATAAGATGGTATCAAAGTTAAAAATAATAGCCAAGAGTATACTCAGTGACTCAAAAGGGCATGCACCACCAAGTAAAAAATCTTGATAATAGAATGAAAAAGTAAAAGAAAAGTGAAAAAAAACGAACAGCCTATAAAGTATCATATACTTCTAAGAACAAAAAAAACTTTAAAAAATATATAGTAACCAAGAAAGCAGTGAATGAAGCTAAAAATGAAACTTTTAAATACTTATATTGAAAATTAGATATAAAAGAAAGGGAAAGAGATATTTACAGAATAGCTAAAACGATAAAGAGAAAGACAAAAGATCTCATTTAAATAAGATGTATTAAAGATGAATGCAATAGAGTACTAGTAAATGATGAGGAAATAAAAGAGCGATGGAAGAGATATTTTCATCAACTTTTTAATAAAGTTTTAAATGGCCAATTTAACTTAGATAATTTAAGTAAGTCAAATATGTATAAAAATTTAAATTTTTATCGTAGAATTCAAACCTTAGAAGTACAATAAACTTTAAATGGGATGCAAAATGGAAAGCAATTGAACCAAATGATATTCTGATAGAAGTATGGACAAGTCTAAGGAAACAAGGTATTGAATGACTTACAAAGTTATTCAACCTGATACTGAAAACTAAAAAAATATTCAATCAATAGAGGGCAAGTACTCTAGTTCCCTCATATAAGAATAAAAAAGATGTACAAAATTGCGCAAACTATAGGGGTATTAACCTAAGAGTCATACCATGAAACTTTAGAAAAGAGTAATAGAAAAAAGGCTATGGAAGGAGACTACGGTGATCGAAAATCAATTTAGATTCATGTTTGGAAGGTCGACAATAGAAGTTATACATCTTCTCAAGTAACTAATTGAAAAGTATCGGGAACAGAACTAAGATTTACATATGGTATTCGTCAATCGAGAAAAAATTTATGATAGAATCTCAAAAAAATTATATAGAGAATTCTAAAAAAGAGAGATGTTAGTATAACATATATTGAATTAATTAAAAATATATATGAGGATGTAATGACAAGAGTGAAAACTTCAGGCAGATTAACCGAAGCATTTTCCATAAAGATAGGGTCATATCAAGGATCAGTGCTAAGTCCCTATCTTTTTATACTAATCATGGTCAAACTCACTAAACACATCCAAGATACGGAATCGCGATGCATGTTATTCGCAAATGATATTATTTTAGTAAATAAAACACGTGCAAGAGTAAATATTAAACTCGAATTTTGGCAGGAAAAGATGGAAGTGAAAGATTTTAGCCTTAGTAGAGTAAAGAAAGAATATATGAAATTTAAATTTAATAATATTAGATGTAATGAGACAATTATTAATATAGAAGATGACGAGTTGTCTGTAACTGAGACTTTTAAATACTTAGGATCATTTTTGCAAAAGAATGAAAGGATTGAGAGAGATATCTTACATAAAATATAAGCAGGATGATTGAAATGGAAGAGTGTGGTAAGTGTTCTGTGTGATCATAAAGTATTTCTAAAACTTAAAGAAAAATTTTAGAAAATGGTGGTTAGACCCGCTATGTTATATTGAGTTATGACTCAAGTACATGAACAGAAGATGAGAGTTGCAGAAATGAAAATGTTAAGGTGAATACATAGACATACAAGGATGGACTTAGACGAAATGAGGATACATTTAAGAAGGTACAATATATACTTAGATGACTAATAAATGCTCCAGTTAGACAATGTAAAACTATAACAAATATACATATCAAACGAGAAAGAGAAATACCAAAAAAGACTTGGTTAGCAATAATAAAATAAGATAAAAGTTATTTAAATATAAATGATAATATAATAGAGAATAGAACCTAATGGCATAGAAGAATCCATATAACCGACCCCACCTAGTGGGATAAAGCTTGGTTGTTATTGTTGTTGGTTGTTGTAATTATAAAATTGAAATGAAAAATAGAAAAAAAAATCAAGAAGCAAACAAATGCTTAAAACTACAAATAATTAGAATCTAATGGTTGGCCTCTTAGGCAAATCCTTGATTTCAAGCTACATGGTAATCATGAAACTACTCAGATGCAAAATTTACAATAAAATCAACAAGGTGAATTATCATTGTTTCTGTAAATTAATGAATTGAGAAAATATGTATGGATTAGTCCATTTACATAGCTTAAGCTTTAAGATATGTTGTCACCAAATCATATTTAGCATGTACTAGAGCAAAGAGGTCCTATTATTAAATCCTATCAATAGTAATTAAGAAGTAGAGCCTTGGCGCAATGTAAAGTTATTGTCGTGTGACCTAAAAGTCATAGATTCGAGTCGCAGAAAGTCTTGCAATATATGGCAAGGTTGTATACAATAGATTTAATGTGGTTCGACCTTTTCCCGAGACCTCGCATAGAAGGGAGTTTCCTACATCAAGCTGCCCTTTTTCGTAGTAATTAAACACAACTAAAGACTGATTAAAACAATGAACGTGTTGCTCTTGGGCCAGTTTTGTTTGTCAACCCACATCTGCCACAAGTTATAAAACATAAAAGATTAAAAAAAAATTGGGAACTTTGCTAGCTTAAGTTTTTAGGATAAGAGTTTAAGAATATAAAAGATACAATGGCATGACAAATTAAACAACAAGAATACGATTAACTATTAGATTCTCCAAGAAAAGCTTATGCACTTCAAATTTATAAATAAGGATACAATGCCTTGGTAAAACCAAAGATGAGACTATGATATACATTCTACGTTGGTGTGTTCGCATGTAAATTTCTACATTCAACTACAATGGATTAGTTTGTAATTTCAATTCAAAGCGGGCAACCTATTGTCTTTTGCTCCAATTGACTTGAGTGTTCATCACATTTTAGGGCCACAAACCAAAGTGATATACATTATTACATTCCACATTGGTGTACGAATGAATGTAGATTTTCTATACCCTAAGTAAAATGGATTAGTTTGTAATTTCAATTCAAAGCAGACAATCTATTTCTTTTTGCTCCAATTACAACATATTACTTGAGTGTTCGTCATATTTTAGGACCACAATCCAAAGTGTCTGAAAGAAGAATTAGAGAAGAAGCACATATTGCCAAGTGTTAGTTTGATTCTATACACGAACGATCAACCATAGATGCATGTGGATATTGTGGATCAACAAATATGCCTTCAAATTGGTGCTACTGGAGAATACATACAAGTAACCTCTAAAAAAAAGTGATCGTGTAGGCATTACAGGTGTATAATCATATTTATTGATCTATAATATTCAGTGTAATCAGTAACCAATATGACACTCAGAAGAATGTGAACAAGGTTTTCAGTTTCACAACATTTCTGTGTACCATAAATAGCAATATACCTCAATTCATAACAAACTAACAACACAAAATGTTTTAGTCAACGTCAATTGAAACAGGAAGCAAACTCAAAGTGACCAACAGATGTTCCAACACTTTGTTCCACAACATACCAAAAGGTTATCTCACATCAATTTTGTGTGCTACTGTGAAAGTACTATACATTGCCATATGCTACATTACATTCTGATTGAAAGTGAATGTGCTAATCATTTGGTGTCAACCATGAGCATCTAATGCTCAGAATATAACATATCAAAAATTATCAAACTGGAGGAAAGGTGTTGCTAGCACTGGCATGAAAGGCACAATTGTGGATAGGCACATTAACCGAAGCAGGTAACAAATATTAAACATGAAGAATACTATCTTATAGAAAGACAAATATTCTAACCATGAATGTATATCTCAAATCCAGAAGACTTTTCACCAAAGTTAATAGCATCACCAGATCTGAATCCTTGTATGCACCTTCTATAACCTGAGGCAATTAACATTGTGGTATAGTCATAAACTGGTTCATTCCAATTTTAAAGTAATGTCTGAATATTTTTTTTTCTAATCATTCCTGAACCAAAGCAAAAGCAAAAAACAACAAATGGATTTGTGAAACCACACCATATATGCATTTCTCATGCATCTGTAACTGGTGAAACCATTAAGCTGGTCATTATGGAACAAGCGGAAGACAACAATGGTTCAGTTAACACAAAAAGAAGCTCACCACACACATGCACACAAAGCCATTAATTGGTTGGTTAAGAATAAAGAAGTCTAACCACATATACATTTCAATTCTTTATAAATATGGATTTCACATTGGAAGATATTGTAAACTAAATCAGAGTTTTGTGTACATCTATGGAAGATCAGTCTAATGCCATTGAAATGGATAAATTTAGCTCAACAATCAAGTTAGGTGCCTCCAAAATAATTTGGCTATTTACTAGGTTGGGCACAACTTAAAAGTATGTAGATCATGCCCAAGGAACACTGAATAAGCTTCCCAAAAAAGTCATAGTAACATGCATTTAGTACATTCACTAGGAATACATCCTCTGCACCGAACACTACATCGGGAATACGATTCTCGATGATAGTTAGAAAGCTCCGGAACGATCGTGACACACGTTGTTGTGTGGTTTACGGAATAAGGCTTCTCTTGATTCGATCGTCATCGATCATCAGCTAGTACCGAAGATGATGCCGTGACTCGTGGCTTACGAAGTCGTCCAGACGGGAGCTTGGCGTGGATCGCCAGTAGAGGCAGGACTCGGACGAGGATCGCTTGATTGATTCAACATGGCTCAACATCGTCATCGTGAGGTACATGTTTAGAATAATTTTATTCTGTAAATTTTATTTATGCATGTAGAATAATTGTTATTCAGGAAATTTTAATTTTTGCCATGTCTTGTACATGTTATTTCCTACTTTTGCCATGCGTGTGTTGTGATAATATTAGTTTTAATTATCTGTAAATTTCCGCTACGCACGTTTACGAAACGTGAGAATACGCGCATTACACCGGGACGATTCTAACATGTGGAACACCAAGCTCTGAGCTCACGACTTTATCTTATACCACCTCATCAAGGTAATTCGATAAAAACTCAACACAGTCCAGTCAGTCTGACTACGCCTCCTTCGACTAGACTAATTGAGTATGCTTGTGATACGGTGAGGTGATGACAACTCTTCAAGGATAAAGTTATAAAGCCGGTTCATTTTTAAGATTAGGAAACTTTAAGACTGTTTCACCTGAAGAATAAGGAAAATATCTTGAAATATTTCTTAAATGGATATTTCATAAGCTCTCTAAAAAATTGAAACGGATATCTAGAATATTTCTCAAACGGATGCTAATATTTCAGAGATAAACCACTATAAAAGGTGACCCAGGCCCATGGGTACAGGTACGCACATATCTACCCTAATTTCCCCAAGTCATTAAACTCCTTCCTCACGCCGAGCCCTAACTTGAGCGTCGGAGTGGCTTGTCGAGACCCACCCCCAGCGCCATTCTAACCTTCTTTTGAGTGCTTTTCGGATCCTCTCATCTCTTCGGGTGGTTCTCTTCGAGGAGCATGCACGTCAGCAGTTCTAAACCGACATTTGAACCATCCACGGTATATTGGCCAAAATAGCTTCTATGATGCTTTGTTTAAAATTGTAGTTTATGATGATGCTTAACATTTGATAATACTATGATGTTTTATTGTTGAAATCTAAGTTTATTGATCTTATTGAATAGTTATGTAAGGATATGCTTTGCTTGTGTATAGTGATGGTTGGTGATGGTTATGTATGATCTTACTGAAATTGTTGTTAGTTTGTGATAAATTTTGCAAAGAAAATAACTTCATTGCAAAATAAAATTTTATGATGAAAATAAGTTTCATCGTAGATTTGTAACGAAAATATTTTTCATCGTAATTTGTTACAAAAATATTTTTCATCATAGATTTGCTATGAAATTATTTTTTATCATAGATTTGCGACGAAAATATTTTTTATTGCAAAATTTACACGAGTCCTTTTTTGGGGTAAAATTTATGATAATTAATTTTTTGTGGCAAAATTTACGATGAAAAAGTGTTTTGTTATAAAATTTGCTACAAAATTTTATTCATCGTAAATTTTACGAAAAAATTACTTTCATGACAAATTTTACAATGAAATTAATTTTCATCAATCTGTGATGAAAATTAACTTCATTGCAAAATTAGTCGTTAAGTTTCCAATGAATTTGTAATAAAATATTATTTATTGTAAATTAGACGATGAATTTTTATTGTTTCATAGTAAAATTTTGCGACAACATATTTGTAATGAAAATATTTTTATTATAAATTTCATCGTAAACAAATATTTTTGCAATGAATTTTTCTAAATTATTTGTTATAAATTTCATTGCAAATGATTTTTTTTACTAATACTCATTCCATGGTTGAGTATACACCAAAGAGTTTACCCAAAAAAAAATCAAGATCACATTCACTTGTAATCTCCCATATGTCTTGGTGTCAACATTAATGTTTCTTTTTCTTGACTGACTTCAAATGTGTAATTCACTACATCTTTCTTCAAAACACTAACCATCCAGAACCATAGGAAATATTGATTGATAATTAAAAATTCAAAATTATATTCACTTGTACTCTTTCGTCAAATATGGTTTGATGTCAACAATGCTTTTTTTCTTGATTGACCTCAAATATGTAATTCACTAAGTCTTTGTTCAAGGCGCAGATTAAACTATGACCATAAAAAATATTGATTAGTGATTAAATATCTAAAATTATACTCACCTTCGCACTGTAATCTTTCATCTCACATTTGTTCATGTCTTAATATAGACAATGCTGATTTTTGCACTTGACTAACTTCAAATGTCCAATTTCATGATGTCCAACAATAATGTTTCTTTTTCTTGACTGACCTCAAATGTGTAATTCACTATGTCTTTTTTCAAAGTACTAACCAACCAAGACTATAAGAAATATTGATTGATAATTAAAAATTCAAAATTATATTCACTTGTACTCTTTCGTCAAATATGTCTTGAAGTCGACAATGCTTTTTTATCTTGATTGACTTCAAATATGTAATTCATTAAGTCTTTCTTCAAGGCGCAGATTAAATTACAGCCATAAAAAATATTGATTAGTGACTAAATATCTAAAATTATACTCACCTTCATACTGTAATCTTTCATCTCACATTTGTAGACGACGTTGATTTTTTCTCTTGACTAACTTCAAATGTGCAATTTCTTGGTGTCAACATTAATGTTTCTTTTTCTTGACTGACTTCAAATGTATAATTCACTACGTCTTTCTTCAAAGCACTAACAAATCAGAACCATAAGAAATATTGATTGATGATTAAAAACCCAAACTTATATTCACTTGTACTCTTTCATCAAACATATCTTGTTGTCGACAATGCTTTTTCTCTTGATTGACTTCAAATATGTAATTCACTAAGTCTTTCTTCAAGGCGCAGATTAAACTACGACCATAAAAAATATTGATTAGTGACTAAATATCTAAAATTATACTCACCTTCATACTGTAATCTTTTATCTCACATTTGTTCATGTCTTGACATAGACAATGCTGATTTTTTTTTTTTTGACTAACTTCAAATGTGTAGTTTCTTGGTGTCAACATTAATGTTTCTTTTTCTTGACGGACTTCAAATGTGTAATTCACTACACCTTTCTTCAAAGTGCTAACCAATCAGAACCATAAGAAATATTGATTGATGATTAAAAATCCAAAATTATATTCACTTGTACTCTTTCATCAAATATGTCTTGATGTCGACAATGCTTTTTCTCTTAATTGACTTCAAATATGTAATTCACTAAGTCTTTCATCAAGGCGCAGATTAATCTATGACCATAAAAAATATTGATTAGCGACTAAATATATAAAATTATACTCACCTTCATACTGTAATCTTTCATCTCACATTTGTTCATGTCTTGACATAGACGATGTTGATTTTTGCTCTTGACTAACTTCAAAAGTTCAATTTCATGGTGTCAACATTAATGTTTCTTTTTCTTGACTAACTTCAAATGTATAATTCACTACATCTTTTTTCAAAGCACTAACCAACCAAGACTATAAGAAATATTGATTGATAATTAAAAATCCAAAATTATATTCACTTGTACTCTTTCGTCAAATATGTCTTGATGTCGACAATGCTTTTTGTCTTGATTGACTTCAAATATGTAATTCACTAAGTCTTTCTTCAATGCGCAAATTAAACTACGACCAAAAAAAATTAATTAATGACTAAATATATAAAATTATACTCACCTTCATATAGTAATCTTTCATTTCACATTTGTTCATGTCTTGACATAGACGATGCTGATTTTTTCTCTTGATAACTTCAAATGTGTAATTTTTTGGTGTCAACATTAATGTTTCTTTTTCTTGACTGACTTCAAATATATAATTCATTACTTCTTTCTTCAAAGCACTAATAAATCAGAACCATAAGAAATATTGATTGATGATTAAAAATCTAAAATTATATTCACTTGTACTCTTTCATCGAATATGTCTTGATGTCAACAATGTTTTTTTCTCTTGATTGACTTCAAATATGTAATTCACTAAGTCTTTCTTCAAGGCGCAGATTAAACTACGATCATAAAAAATATTGATTAGTGATTAAATATCTAAAATTATACTCACCTTCATACTATAATCTTTCGTCTCACATTTGTTCATGTCTTGACATAGGCGATGTTGATTTTTTTTTCTTGACTAACTTTAAATGTGCTATTTCTTGGTGTCAACATTAATGTTTCTTTTTCTTGACTGACTTCAAATGTCTAAGTCACTACGTCTTTATTCAAAGCACTAACCAACCAGAACCATAAGATATATTTGTTGATGATTAAAAATTCAAAATTATATTCACTTGTACTCTTTCGTCAAATATGTCTTGATGTCCAATACTTTTTGTCTTAATTGACTTTATATATGTAATTCACTAAGTCATTTTTCAAGGCGCATATTAAACTACGACCACAAAAAATAATAATTAGTGACTAAATATTTAAAATTATACTCACTTTCATACTGTAATCTTTCATTTCACATTTGTTCATATCTTAACATAGACGATGCTAATTTTTTCTCTTGACTAATTTCAAATGTGCAATTCATAAGAATCTTTCATTTCACATTTGTTCAATCTCATAAGTTAATTTTTTCTCTTGACTAATTTCAAATGTGCAATTCATAAGTATTTTTTTTTCCCCCCAACCATGACTATATGAAATGTCGATTAGTGACAAAATCTAAAATTACATTCGCATGTAATCTTTCATCTAACGTATGCTCATGTATTGACGAGGGCTATGTTTGATTTTTCTCTTGATTGGCTTTAAGTGTAAAATTCACATGACTTTTTTGAGGCACTGAACCAATCCATATGAAATAATTAGCAATTTTGTACTTACAAATTGATGTTGTTCTAATCTAGATGTTGTTCTAGTCAAACTTAATTTATTGTTACATTTTATTTAAGATTGTTGACCTCGAGCGCACACGACCGATCTCATGAGAGATTTTACCCCTACATGGGGAGGCCAGTAACCCATCAAAGTGGATCATTATCTAATTGGAGGAATAAGAGTCCATGCATGAAATCATTACTCTGGATCAAAGCCAATTCAGCCAAAGCACTATAAATTCATCACCCCGCATAGTGGTTGCTTCAGTGGAGCCACCTCCGTGATCGAAACCAAACCCGTGTCCCTTTTTCCCACCTCCGAGCATGACGACGTTGATCCTTCTCCTCCTCCTTAACTTCCTCTATCCCCCCACGGCAGCAGCAGCGACGGAAGCACAGGCCCTGCTCACCTGGAAATCCAGCTTGTCTCAGCCCGACTCCCTGGCCTCCTGGTCCCTCAACTCCAGCAGCCCCTGCCAGTGGCATGGCGTCCGGTGCGGCAGCGGAGACCGAGTGATGGAGATCAGCCTGTCGGGCGCCGAACTCAACGGCACCCTCGACCACTTCGACTTCCCTTCTCTGTCCCACCTCAACCGCCTCGACCTCAGCAACAACCTCCTCGTCGGACGCATTCCGGTCGAAATCGCCGCTCTCTCCAATCTCACCTCCTTGGACCTCAGCAGCAACGGCTTCAGCGACTCCATTCCACCGGAGATCGGACAGCTGCAGCAGCTCCTCGACCTTCGTCTCTACAACAACAACATTGGCGGTCAGATCCCGTATCAACTGAGCCATCTGCGTAAGTTGCAGCATTTTGCCCTTCAATTCAATTACTTGGAGACGCCGGACTTCTCCGATTTCTCTCCCATGCCTGCACTGACGTACCTCTCGCTGAGCCTTAACAGCCTCGACCAGCAATTTCCCTCCGCCATTCTGAATTGTACCCAATTAGTCTACCTTGACCTGTCGTGGAACAATTTCACGGGTTCAATACCCGAATCTTTGTTCACAAACTTGGAGAACCTCCAGTTCCTCAATCTCACATTCAATTCCTTTCAAGGTCCTGTTCCTGTTTCTCTGATCAAGATGAGATGGCTCCGAGAACTTCGTCTGGGGGCAAACAAGTTCGTCGGACAGATACCACCCATCCTAGGAACCATCTCCGGCCTTCGAATTCTTGAGTTATACAATAACTCACTGGGCGGCTGGATTCCTTCTTCTCTAGGTCAGCTTCCATTCCTCGAACGCCTCGACCTGAAGTTTGCAGGATTGAATTCCACAATTCCTCCCGAACTGGGAAATTGTACTCGTCTCAACTACATTGAACTGTCCTACAATCAACTCACCGGAGGATTGCCACAGTCATTCACCAGACTCACGGAGATGAGGGAGTTTGGTATCTCCAGCAACTTTCTCTCCGACGAGATAGTGCCGGGCTTCTTCTCTAGTTGGCCTAATCTCATATCGTTTCAGATACAGAACAATAAGATAACAGGGCAGATTCCGCCGGAGGTCGGGTTCGCCACTAATTTGACACACTTGTATCTCTTCACCAACAACATTTCCGGTCAAATTCCACCCGAGATTGGGAACCTGGTTAATTTAATCGAGTTGGATCTGTCGGAAAATTCATTGACAGGTCCTATTCCAGCAACAATTGGCAACCTCCGAAACCTAATCTCCTTGGCTCTGTTCTCCAACAATCACTCCGGCGGAATCCCCCAAGAGATCGGGAACATGTTGGCATTGAAAATACTGGATCTTAGCGCCAACCAATTGGAGGGAGAGCTCCCCCGCGGCATCGCCTACCTTCCTAACCTCCATTTCATCTCCGTCTACAGCAATAATCTCAGGGGAAGCATACCAGAGGAATTAGGTCGGCATGGTCTGATTAAAACAGTCATGTTCTCCGACAACTTCATGTCTGGAGAATTGCCGCGCGAGTTATGCAGAGGCTTCGCCCTCGAGCGGATCATGGTGAACGACAACAACTTCTCCGGCGAGCTGCCGGCATGCTTACGCAATTGCAGCATGCTTTCTCGAGCCCGGTTTGAGATGAACAACTTCAGTGGGGACATTTCGAAAACATTTGGAGTGCATCGTGAACTGGTCTTCTTGGACCTGAGCGACAATAACCTGACCGGCACACTCTCACCGGAGTGGGGGCAGTGCAAGAATCTGAGTCACTTCTATATCACCGGCAACAGTATAACAGGCAAAATTCCGCCGGAAATTGGCAACATGACCAAACTAGAAGAACTTGGCTTGGCCTCCAACTATTTGGATGGATATATCCCACCCGAACTCGGGAGCTTAAATTCATTGTATAAGCTCAATCTGAGCAACAATCTTTTATCAGGTTCCATTCCTCTGCAGCTGGGAGCTATATCACATCTCGAAGAAGTCGATCTGTCAGCTAACAACTTCATTGGTCGAGTGCCTCCCGAGCTCGGCAATCTGCAAAGGCTTCTGTTTCTGGATCTAGGCAAGAATCATCTGTCTGGAGAGATACCAAATGAGATTGGCAACTTGGACTCCTTGCAGATCCTTTTAGATTTGAGCAGCAACTCTTTGTCAGGAGCTATTCCTTACAATCTTGGCAAACTCACAAAGCTGCAAAAGTTCAATGTCTCCCACAACAATCTCTCTGGTTCAATTCCATCAGCTTTGTCCGACATGCTCAGTTTGGAATCCGTGGACTTCTCTTACAACAATCTTGCAGGGCCAGTTCCAACCGGGGCTGCGTTCAAGAACGCCAGCTCAGGGGCGTATGCCGGCAATGCGGGGCTTTGCGGCGATGTGGCCGGTTTACTTTCTTGTAGTAACTCTCCTAATGGCAGTTCTCACAAGGGACACAAAAAGAGGCTCCTAATTGCCATTATTGTGCCGGTGCTAGGAGTTCCGATCTTGATCATCGCTCCTCTACTGGTCTTGCTGGCTTGCAGAAAGAGAAAGGAAGAGAAGAGTGAGATGGAGAGCTCTGGCAGTTGGGCAAATTTGATTTGGGAAAAGGAAGTCAAGTTCACCTTCCTTGACATAGTGAATGCCACGGAGAACTTCAACGAGGCGTTCTGCATCGGGAAAGGCGGCTTCGGGAGTGTCTTCAGAGCCAAGCTGTCGACCGGAGAAGTGGTGGCCGTGAAGAGAATGCATGTTGGTGGCGTCGGAGATGTGCCGGAGATCAACCGGAAGAGCTTCGAGAATGAGATCAGAGCTCTGACAGAGGTGAGGCACAGGAACATAGTGAAGCTGTATGGTTTCTGCCTGAGGAGCGGATGCATGTACTTAGTGTACAAGTACTTGGAAAGAGGCAGCCTGGGGAAAGCGCTATATGGGGTGGAAAGGGAGAGCCAGTTCGATTGGGCAAAGAGGGTGAAAGTTTTGCAGGGGGTAGCTCATGCTTTAGCCTACTTGCACCATGACCAGTCGCCGCCGATCGTGCACCGGGATATCTCGGTGAACAACATTTTGTTGGAGTCCGATTTCGAGCCTCGAGTATCTGACTTCGGGACCGCCAAGTTGCTGCATCCTGATTCTTCCAACTGGACCAGTGTTGCTGGATCCTATGGTTACATGGCCCCAGGTACCGACGCTTGTCACAATAAACTTAGCTCATAATTCAAAACTTTCAGTTTGTTAGTATGACAGTTTATTACTGCTACTTTTCAGAATTGGCTTACACAATGAGAGTCACTGAGAAGTGCGATGTGTATAGCTTTGGAGTAGTAGCACTTGAAGTCATGATGGGGAAACATCCAGGAGACCTCATCTCCTCGTTGGCATCTCTTTCATCGTTGCCAGAGGGCGATTTGTTCTTGAAAGATGTACTTGACCAATGCTTGCCTCCCCCTACAGAGCAGTTAGCTGAGGAGGTGATCATCGCGGTGAAGATGGCATTTGCATGCGCCCAAATTGATCCCGAATCTCGACCTACGATGAGATATGTGGCTCGAGAGATATCAGCTCGACCTCAAGCATATCTCAGTGAACCATTCAGAACAATCACTATCAGTAAGTTAACTAACTATAAGTAAGTAGGAATGCCCATTCTACCAAAAGTTGCAAATCTAAACCCCAAAGATTTTGAAAAGTGGTGATATTACACCATTTTAAATTACTTTTTACATTACTGTTCCTGACTGAGATCGTGATTTGATGAATCAACAATACAGAACAACACAAGTGACGAATGTTGAAGGTCCTGGAGGGGCGGAAGACACCAAAAGTACCTACGATACTTCCATGAGAGTTAAAGTGGACGTTGAGGGAGTTCGACATGGTCATTTCGACACTCAAGTTAAAATAAGAGTTTTGGACAGATGAACAAATAGTTTCTATAATTTGAAAGAAAAAAAAGAAAAATTGAATCACCTCCCTCTTTTGCATCCTTCTTCTAGAGTTTATATAATTGTCTAAAAGAGTATATCCACATCTGCGATACAGGGAGATCAGATTCGACAATTATTACCTGCTCCTCCATTCATTGCGTGCCATGTGTATATAGAAGAGCATCTAGGGGATCAAGTTTGACACCCTTATGATTGTTCCTACGTTCACTCATGATGTCATGCTAAGGAATATTCGTAGTAACCGTCAGTAGGTCGTAGGATGACTTGGTTGTAAAGGAATTATGAAATCTATATCTTTCAGAATCAGGATGACTGAGTCGATGAAGGAGTCTAAACTAGATGGTCTTCAACTATTTCAATATTTCAGAAGCTATTACTGTTAAATGGTTAAAAAGGACAACGTTTACAAGATGTTGCATCTTTCTTATTGAAAAAGGATATAAACCTAGTTGTGAGGCTGGTAAGTGGTTCACATCTTTAGGAATTGTGTATTGAGTTCGTCCTTTATTTTATTTTGGTGATCCGTTTTGTGGTTTATGTGATAAACATAAAGCAGAAGCTACAAGAAAATCTCATCATGATAAGAATCAATTCACTATATTGCAAGTAAGATTTCTTTTTCTTTTTTCATAGTTACTCTCATCTAACTAAAGGTTCTTCCTTTTTCTTGTTGATTTTCTATTTTGTTGGATTTGGAATGTTTTGCCTAGAATCAGTAGTTAGCATTTGGATCTTTTAGGTTAGTTTCCTCAACCTCCATGGTTTGATGAATTCGCAGCATTATATGAAATAGTGCTAAATTTTACAACATTATATATAATACTGGATTTTACATGCTTTATATATAGTACTGGATTTTGAAATCAGCACAGTGGTGTTGGATTTCAAAATCCAACACCATTATTCTGTTCTCTCACAGATTTTACAATATTATGATATTAGATTTTGAAATTCAACATCATTATGATACTGATTTTTGAAAGCAATATCATTTCACCTTTTTTATCCTTTCACTATGCAGTTGGATTTCAAACTAGTTGCATAGAGAAATGTATCACAAGTAGAAAAGTATATGTGATTAGTCTTTAGTGCCCTTTGATTATGTGATCCTTGAACAATCAAGCAAACATTCCTCGGAACAAGTCTTCTAAGTGTAATTTGAGTTATCTCTTGTTATTTATAGAAAGAATTAAAAGAGTGTCCATCCAAATCTCACAACACAACTAACATTATTGATGATGCAATTAACCTTGTATTTGACAAGGAAGCTCAAGGTAGACTAGATAAAGTGTGTGGAATGAATTTTAGAGTTACACCATCAAAAGTTGGAGCTTCTATGCAACATCTAAATTTATAGTTTTGCGACACTGATATAGATTATTATGATTTTAAAGTCATATACTTTTTTTAGCAAAAAAATTAGGTTAATAAATAAATTTCTTGTTATTAGTTTGGATTGTTTTCTCTTACTAAATGAAATATTATTTTGCTTAAGTGTGGTGTTGATGGTTGCGTGTGATTTTATAATTATTTGAGTTTTGATTTTATAACTATGTGTATACAGTATTATAATTGTGTCTGGTATATATATATGGTATTATAATTGTATGATGTTGATAATTGTATATAGTTAACATTACACTTTAATTGCAGCATGCATTGCCTGCTACGAATGTTATTAACTATAGTGCGCACTGTGTGTTGTGAATGAAGTTAACTGCAGTACACATTGTATGTCGTGAATGTTGTTAACTGCAGTACACATTGTATGTTGTGAACCCTGTTAACTGCAGTACACATCGTGCGTTGTGAATGTTGTTAATTGATAGACCCGATCATGATTCGGAATCATCGGTTCGACGGTTCATGACAGGTCGATCCTTAACCTTAACTGCTCAAAATAGTTATGGTTCACGGTTCAGAACCGTCGGTTCACGATTCATGACGGTTCGAGATTATTATATTAAAAAATTTAAAATTTATTAAACAAAATGACTTGCACTTATTAAGTTGCCTACGTATCCCTTTAGGATATAGGGGAATCAAAGCCCACGTAGTTCTTTTACATTTTCACCTTTTTACATCACTTATTTTTATTTCTTCCCGTTTCTACCGTTGTATTTGTTCCTTCAGTACCAAATTTTTTGGCTTCGTCTTCTAAAAGTTGCATTCCTTGGATTTTTTTTTCGATTCTGGTCCAATCGTCGAGTAATGCTTGGGTTTCTAATGAGTCGGGAGACATAGTTGATTGTCGTTCATCTAATATGTTGCCGTCGGCATTGAATGTCTGCTCCACAGTAACAGTTGACACTGGACATGCTAAAATTTCTTTGGCAATTACGGAGAGAACGGGAAAATTTTAAGTCTTCTGTGACCACCACTTTAAAATATCGAAATCTTCACTATCTGCTTCATTAAAATCAAAAGAAGTGGTAAAATAATTCTCAAGTTCCTGTGTGGAACTTGAGGATCCTCGTGGACGTTTCGCCCGTTCTTTTAATAAAAGTTGTGCTTTTGAAAGTTTTAAATTAGTACTAATAGTTTGTTGTTGTGTTTCAAAAATATTAGTTTATATTCCATATTTCACATAATATAGATTATAAATATCATATAAATAATTTCTAATATTATTTATAATATTAGCTGGATCAGGAGAAGAAGGATCTTTAACAAGAATTAAAGCGTCATAGTATAAAGTTAACATTTCTTGTAAAACTTCTAATTTAAATCTAGGATTTAAAGCAAATGCAATTAAATAAATTTCAGGAATTAAATAAAAATATTTTTCCCATTTAGTTTTCATAGCTAATATACAAGAAGTTAAAGCTTCATTATTGATATGTTCATTTAAAATTAATACTATATTAGAAAAATTCACTAAAACTAAATGAGCAGTGGGATAATAAACATCGGAAAGTTGTTCGGTTGCATCATTAAGTACTTTTAAAATTTCACAAATATTATTATAAATATTCCATTGTTGTGAAAATAAATATATATTAGTATTACTATATTTTATGTAAAAAAATAAACATAATAAATCTTTATATTGAAATGAATCTTGTAATAGTTGATATGTGGAATTCCAACGTGTTGGTACATCACGTGGAAATTTTTTAGGTCTTATTCCATTAGCTTTACAAAATCTACACCATTGTTTCATCATAGATGGATGAGACCATAAATATGAAATTACGATTCTAATTGGTTTAATATAATTTTCTAAAAGTCTTAATCCATCTTGAACACATAAATTTAAAACATGACATTGTCTAATGATATTGGAAATATTTTATGAGTTAATCCATATTCTTCTAAAATTAAACATAATAATTGTGCAATGTTATGGGCATTATGTGATTCATC
Organism: Curcuma longa; assembly: GCF_044706935.1. NCBI lineage: Eukaryota > Viridiplantae > Streptophyta > Magnoliopsida > Zingiberales > Zingiberaceae > Curcuma > Curcuma longa. The sequence continues at coordinate 1,514,131 of NC_133873.1, read as the reverse complement.
AAAAACTCTATAAGCTATCAACCTTTTTTGGAGGATCCAAGAGCTATCAATCCAATGGCAAGTCACACCCATATAAGAATGAGTTTGCCAATGATCACTCCAAATATCGGCACATAAAGAAATTTTATTATTTAATTTACTAAATTCATCAATTAAATTTTTTTTCTCTTGTTTTACTAATTTTTTAATTGTACGAGTAAGTGTAGTCCTAAGAACACGTTTAGCACATGGATTAAGAGATTCTTTACAAAAATCTTCAAATGTGCATTTAGATCCAAAACTAAATGAAAGATGTTCTACGGAAACGAATTTAGCTAATGACTCTCTTAATTTATTATCAGAATATAAAAATAAATCGGAATCCGTACTACTACTGCTAGAAAATCTAGATAATTGTGTTTGAGAACATTCGAGTCCATATTCTGTCGGGTGTTTCGTTTCTACATGTTTTAACGATCTATAGCCACCGCCGGCTTGGAATTTGTAGGAAGCATTGCAATGCTTGCATTTTGTACGCATTTCTCTCGATGGAAGAGTGACATTCTCAAAATATTTAGTGAAAATAGAAGATTTTAGAAGAGAATGTTCCCGAACCTTAGAAGTAATTGCATCAGTACTTCTTTGTGTTTCGGGCGTCGGAAGGTGTTGGGCCTCGGTCTCATCATCGGTGGATTGAATGTTGGGGTCCTCGTGCGCTATTTTTTTCCTCTCTGAGATCGATGTGAAGAACTTCCACCGCGGCCTCCTTCCATTGTAGTCGAAAGATGGAGTCGGAACTCGGAAACGCGTAGAGATTAGAGAATGTGAACTTGCGAACTTGCGAAGTTGAGAATGAGAGTTAGAGAGTAGAGAAAGTGTGTGGAAATGATGAAATGAATTCCCTATTTATAGAATTTGGATCATAACGGATACTAAATCATAGTCATTAATCAAAAAACGGTCAAATGATCTTAGCCATTGGAAAAAAAATTCAAAAATAAAAAAATCCCAACGGCTCAGAATCGTCGGTTAACCGGCGGTTCGGAGCCGTTTGAACCGCCGGTTCGGAGCCGTTGGAATCACCGGTTCCAACGGGAAAATGAAAAAAATAATAATAAATTTTTGAACCGGTGGTTCAACCCGCCGGTTAACCGGCGGGCCATCGGTTTCACATCCGCTTGAACTGGAACCGGCCCGGCAAGATGCCGGGCCGGGTCCGGGCTGGACCCGGCCCGTGGTCGGGTCTAGCTGTGGATGATGTTAATTGCATTGTGCATTGCGTACTATGGATGATCGTAACCACTACGTGCACCGCGCATTGTGAATGATCGTAACCGCAGCGTGCACCGCGCATTGTGAATTGATCGTAACCACAACGTGCACCCCGTGCTGTGAATGATCATAACCGCAGTGCGTACCCCAAGTTGTCGATGACTTATGACTCTTAATAGCTTCTAGTTGTGCAGTGTACGGTGCACTTTGTGGATAGCTTAAATGCACGTTGTAAAAAGTCAAATTTATTGTAGTGCTACTTAATTCTTCTTTATCGTCAAGTACATGGTTAATCTTGGCCTACTTGATTCTCCCTTTATCATCTTGATCAAACATTATATTGGTCAACATCTATTATATTAGCCAAATTCTATAATATTTGTCAAACATCGACCCTCTCTAATTTGAGTCAACTCGAACTTAGTTAACTTGATCAACCTTGATTCGAGGTCGTAACATTACCTAGTCGATTGTCAAAGATTTTGTTAACTTTACCACCTCAAACAATCACTGTTGTGTTCAAGTCATCATACATAACCTTGGTTAATCAAGATTACGAAGAATAAAGCATAATCTAATTTTACTTGATTCAATACTAAATAATGCTACAACTTAATTTAATACTTACTGTGTTATCTTTTTTTCAATCTTAAAAACCTAAGATACAGAGCCTTCCTGTCTCTACCTTCGGCGAAGCATTCCACTATTCATCTTACAATCTACAACCAAACCTTCCTCAACTTCTCATCTTCTTCTTCTCTTGGATTTCTGATTTCCTACCTCATCTTGATACATTCGTGATCTCCGACATTGATCGGTCAATCATTGCACAATCGACTTTTATTTGGAGCAGAGTACTCTTCTCTTCCCTCTCTTCCAAACTCGTGATTTCTTCCGTCAAAGACTTTAGCACTTCGGAGTTAAACGCCCTCCATCGCCCATTGAACATACGTCAGACACAACGATCTTATGCTTGACCTTTTGAAGATGATGTAAGAGATTTGACAGTGTCATCAGTGGACGACGGAGGCATAGTGCTTGTTGGCTTTGGTAGTTCCCACTCCACGAAAAGTTTGAGCTCGCTAATTAAGAATGAGTAAAAATTTGATTAAATTGTATAAATCAATCGAATTGATCGAATTAAAAATTTTAATTTAATTATTTAATTATTTTGATTATTTTTTAAAAAAATTGATTAATTCGGTTCGGTTTCAATTTTAAAATTTCTTATTCGATTAAACTGAATAAATTAAATTCATAAAATTAGAAAAATAATTTATAAATTTTAGATAAATAAATTTATAAATTTCTAATTAATTAGTAAAATTTTCATAATATTTAAAAAAATTGATTAATTCGGTTAATTCGGTCGAAAATCGAATTAATCGATAAAATATCGATTCAGTTTGTTCGTTTTTTATTAGAAAATTTGATCGATTTGGTTGGTTTTAAAAAATTGATTTATTCGATTTTTGATTAATTCGGTTCCGTTTTATTTGGTTTTAACCAAATATTCAGTCCTATTGCGAACACTTCCTTGGGGAGCTAACAAGAAGCAGGAGCTGAAAGAGCAGGAGGCGAGAAGGGCGACGCCCTGGGCGTTGACTTTGTAGTTCCAGAGAAGGTAGCTAGCATTATCCTCGATTAGCAATCAACGTAGGTGACATGGAATGCGTGCTTGCACCGGGGGAGCGAACGCGTGCTTGCACCAAGGGAGCAGGCGCAACACATCTTCCCTTGCAAAGTTGGCGAGGCAGATGACACACTCGAGGTTGTCACTAGTGCCATGGAGGGAGGAGAAGCGGAAGTAGGGAAGGGACTCGACGACAACCTTTGTTGATGCCACCCGAGGAGGGTTGATTTGCGATGTCGACAGCATGTAAGGCGAAGCGACAGTGCTTGAGATATGCGATAGGATGGTGAGGGTAATTTGGGGGGGGGGGGGGGGGGGATTTATTAGCCCTAGAATCGTGGAAAATCTTACGCTTTCGAGGTATTTCGATTCTAAGTTATATCTCTCATTTGCTGATGTGGCGGACATGCTCCATTATCGGGAATGGTTCATTACCTAAATCAAATAAAGTTTTTATTGATAACCTTGATGGATAACCAAGATTATCAACGATAATCGCCGACCAAACACACCTTTGGTTCAAGTTATTATACATAATCTTAGTTATGTGATTACTAGATAATCATATAACCAAGGTTATAGGATATAAAATGTAACTTAATGTTATTTGATTCAACTTATCTATTTACAGGGAATAAAAAATAATCAGTTTAACATTTACTATATTAATTTTAATTCAATTTATTTTTAAAATAAAATAAATTAAATTAATAATATTAATGATGATAATAAATTGATAATATATAATAAATAAATAAATTTATATATTGTTAATAAAATAATTTATTAACAAAATTATTTTAATAAAATAATTAAATTAATAAATATAATTTGTTAAATTAATAAATATAATTTGTTAAATTAATAAATATAATTTATTAATTTAATTTTTTAAATTCAAAATAATTTTATATATTTTTTAATAAAATAATTTGTTAAAATAATTAGTTTAATAAAATAATTTATTAAATTAATAAATATTAATTTTATATTTTAAAATTTAATATATATATTAATAAAATAATTCATTAAAACAATTATTTTAATAAATAATTAATTAAATTAATAAATATAATTTATTAATTTTATTTTAATAAAATAATTTGTTAAATTAATAAATATAATTCATTAATTTTATTTTTTTAAATTATAAATAAATAAATAAATATATTAATAAAATAATTATTTTAATAAAATAATTCATTAAATTAATAAATATAATTCATAATTTATTTTTTAAAATTTAAAATAAATAAATAAATATTTTAATAAAATAATCGTTAAAATAATTATTTTAATAAAATAATTCATTAAATTAATAAACATAATTCATTAATTTTATTTTAATAAAATATTTTAATAAAATAATTTGTTAAATTAATAAATATAATTCGTTAATTTTATTTTTTAAAGTTTAAAATAAATTTATATATATTTTATTAAAATAATTATTTTAATAAATAATTTATTAAATTAATAAATATAATTCATTAATTTTATTTTTTAAAATTTAAATTATAAATATTTAAATTAATATTTATTGAATTAATTAATTTAGTTTTAATTAGGTTTCATGGTACATTTCAATTAACTTAGTTTTAAAATCGATGGGTAATTATGAAAAAAAATTTCATTAACCTTCGGAATCGTAGAAAATCTTAAGCTGCCAAGGTATTCATATTCCTAGGTTATAATCCATTTGCTGATGTGGCAGTAATACTGTATTACTTAGGAATCGATCGTAATCTGAATCAAACAAGGTTATCATTGATAATCTTGAGCATATAACTAAGGTTATCAATGATAACCCCCAACCAAACATCCCGTTAGGGTTCTATCCAAAACCCTTCTACTTTGGAGTTTAGCATATTAGTCGATTGTTATGTTATAGCAATTGACTGTTGTCATCCCTTCATCTTGACTTGAAGTTTCGCAAATCCTAAATGTTGGTGCAATCAATCTCTGGTCAAGGTTGACTAAGTTGATTAAGTTTGAGTTGACTCGAGTTGAGATTTCGATGTTTGATCAATATGTTAAGTTGGTTGAGGGAAGAGTAAAGTAGGTCAAGGTTGATCGGACACTTGATAAGATATGGAAAGTCCAAGTGAATCATGGATGACCAGATACTTAATGGTTGAAAGTTCAACACGGAGTTGACACAAAATAGAAAGTTCAAGTAGATCATGGATGATTGGACATTTGACGGTCGGAAGTTCAATAGAAAGTTGACATGAGAAAAGAAGTTCAAGGGATCATGGAGGATCAGATATTTGGTAGGAGAAGCGAAGTCCAAGTGGATCATGGAGGACCGAACACTTAGTGATGATGGAAGTCCTGATAATTCAAGGTTGATCAGATGCTATGTAATAAGGAAGTCTTGACAGATCAAAGTTGATCAGAGGTCAAGCATTAAGGAAGTCTCGATAGGTCAAGGTTGACTAGATGTTAGACAACGATGAAGTTTCTATAGGTCAAGATTGACCGAATGCTAGGCAACGAGAAGTTTCGATAGATCAAGATTGATCAGATACTGAGCAAAGAAAGTTTTAGTAGATTGAGGTCAATCAAATATTAGGTAAGATGATAATTTGACTTTTGTAAGGTTGAAATATGAGTATTAGTCAATTGATCAGGTGAATCAATTGATCAATTGATGGATCCTAAATCTTAAAATTAGGATTTGAGGTGTTTTTGGATTTTGTTACAGTAATTTGCTATAGTTACTAGGGTTCACAACAAACTTTAAGCCTCGAAAAATAGGGGGTGCTACAGTTATTAGAGGTGCTACGATACTTTAGGGTTGCTATAGTCTACTAAGCCTCGTGGCATGGCCCGTCCCCAGATGCCTAGATCGTGCCATGCCCCATGACCAATCAACACGACCCATGCCACGATTGAAGAGGATTTTTGAAACCCCTCTTTTGGCTATATCTTCCCCCACTTTCAAGTTGTGCTCACTGCCGTTCTTCCTCAGAAACCCTTCAAGAGCTCTAATATTGACAGTCTCTCTTTTTTCCACTCTTCCTTCTCCCCATCCACTGAGAACCCTAACCTTTCTTGTTGAATTTTGCGTGATTTTTATTGATGGCAAGATGAACTTTCGAAAGCGATCACATGGTGAGAGACCAAGAGCTAAGGACAAAGGAAATGGCAATGCACGCCATAAGGGTAACAAAACTAGTACTCATGGTATAATTTTTAAGGATGTGAATTATAAGGCTTATACTTGCTATGAGAAAAATTATTAATACCTGATATTTAAATGATCATGTTTTGACTAGTCTTGGCGTTAGGAATGTTATTGATTGGATGATAAGTTGAGTAGGATGGAAAAAATTGATGAGTATGAAGTATCATACGTATCTTATGATTACCCTTGAATTTTATTTTTAGTGGATATTGTCAAGAATGTCGAATTTCTTTTTGGTTATTTAACAATGATCATCATATGATCGTGGAAGAATTTGATTTGATTTGGAATGACCTTTTGATAAAGAAAAGAGTGAATCGAGGAGTATTGTCATTGAAGGATTGATCATCACCATAACTCAAACCCTTGATTATGATTTGATTAAACTTGAGGTTACTCGATGATGGATATGGAAGCTCGATCGTGTAGTGGTGTGCATGATTTTTAGCGATGCCGATTATTACTATCAGATATTTAAGGACCAATTATCCCATTCCTGAGCTTATTGATACAAAGCCACCACCTCACCCATCCACACGAATCGCTCCACCTAGACATTCTTTTATTTCTTTTGCTAATTCTTCTATAGGGCATTTGACTTATGACCACTAGATGGAGGAGTACTGTCGACAGTGGAATGACTTGTACTCTTGGCACGCATCACTTGGTAACCTCCCTAACTTTCCTAATTTTGAAATCATTGACGACAGTGTTTTATTCAAGTCTCGGGGGGTGTTCTATTAGTTTAGTGGTGTTTGTTATTTTGGTTGTTTTATTTTGATAAGTTTTTAGTCTAGCTTTGTTAGTTTCATCATGTTTTTTTTTTGCATCATAAATGTTTCTTTTTGTATTATCATGCTACTATGTCATCATGCATTGTTTGTTTCTTATAGCAAGATTCTTGCATTATAGACTTTATGTTTCTGAGATAGTAAGCTAGTATGTATAGTGATCTTTTTCTTTTATCAGTGGTACCATGAATTGATTTGTGTTTTCATTATAAGAGTTTGGGTATTGGCCTAGTTGTTTAGGATCTCTTTTCATATTATACTTGATTTTGATGTTTGATATATTTGAGAATAGTTATGATTTATAGAACAGGACTAGTACTGTTATTTCCCAAGTGATTTTTTATTGCATTTTGGTTATTGAAAAAACTCAGATTATGGTACTTTGTGGGAAAAATTGAAATCCTTGACTGAATAAAGAGTGTGCGTGTGACAAGAAAAAAAAAAGAGAAGTTCTTCTTGAGTAGTATGAAAAGATAGAATAAAAAAAGGATAAAAAATAGTTATCTTGAGTGGAAATTAATATGGTACCCCTTTGAGACCAAGTTAGGTTACTAGGAAAATACCTATCATGTTTCTCTTGATATTGAATACTCCTTTGAGACATTATGTAGATAGTGCATAGTGCCTTGGGGGAACAAACCTTGCGTGTGACAAGTGTTTATCACCGGAAGTATTAGGAATAGTTAGATCACGACTTGACTAGGATTGGCAGTTGAAATTGGAAAGAGTTAAGTCACTCTTTGCACTAAGCACGAAAAACTTTTAATTAAGCCATATTGAAATAATTTGGTTATCTTTGCTCATGAGTAAAACTACTTGATAGGACTAAATTAATTCATTAGAGATTATGATGCATAATTCACACACATAAATCTAGATTGCAGGTTTTGCTTGAGGACAAACAAAAGTTTAAATATGGGGTATTTGATATGTGTGTTTTATATAGAATATTTAATATTATTTTGCATGTATTTTGTTTCATTACACTACACGAGTATATTTTATTCACTCTCATTTTTTTTATCGATTACATTCTTTTTATTTAGAGAATTACTCTTTATGTTTTTTGATTGATAGGATGTGAATTCAAAACTTAATTAGAGCAAAAGAACTTTGGAACAAGAGTCCACAGGCCGTTGAGGCAAAATAGTAGATCAAACTTCAAACATGCATAACTTTTGACTTGAGATGAATCACAGGGCCCATGACCTATGAAATTGAAGATAATTCTTAAATCTACAAGTTATATTCAAAGTGGAATCCTAAAAAACCAAGTTTAAAGGCTCAAAACACCATTTTTGTGACGCCAATAATTTAGGAAGGATCTAATAGATTTGAAAAGTTTTGGAGGTTATACAAGAACTCATGAGGCTTTTGTTTGAGCCATTTGGGATTTGGGGGTTCTCCCCTTGCCCTAGGAGAAGGAGGATGCATTTTCTATGACAAAAACCCTAGGGGAGCTATTCCTAAGTGACATCGATGTTCCGTCCTCCTTAGAGCTTAATGAGTTTCCTCCTTAGAGCTTAATGAGTTTTCCGAAGACACTAGCAACAATTTGACTAAGATTTCTTTTCTCTCTTCTTTTAATTTGAGTTGTAGAATGTCTTTTTCTTTGTCTTTCAATTGTAACTCCATCTCCATGGAGTGATACTTAGATTCTAAGATGAGGAAGCAACTCATGTATTATTGACATTCATCTTTTATGCTTATTTATTATTCTTGCTATATGATGTGTTTATCCATGATCAGACTTTATTACGTATACATGATTTGACACTAATCATGTATCTTTATATCCCATGGGACACGAGGAGGGACCAAAAGGTGAACCTAAATCTCCGACCCATAAAAACCGAGACGTGAGGGGTTATTTATGAAAGTAGTCCAAAATATCAGGAAAACACCATTAACTATCATAGAGCTTACTAGGTCAACCTCGATTTGACATCATGAAGCAAGGGATCACACCTAGAGGACTGTGGGGCATCGTGACAGGAGCCTTTCTAAGAAAGAGGCCTCTTTAGTAAGATTACCCTAAAAGTAAGCGTCACATTTGAGTAAACACGCCATCATAATTTTAAAAGTTTATATCGGTATCTTGGGATAGACTACCTGCATGAGCATAAACATTTAGGTAAGAAAGTAAATAATATTTAGGGTATCAATAGTTATCATGACGAAATCGAAATCCTAAAGTCACTTCCCAACATCGACTTTCTTTCAAGACTCCTCGTGCTTTCTCAATTCAATTTCTTTCTTTTTGAACTCTCGCGATTTTCGACTTTCTAGATAACCTGCTTTGTGATTCTAATTGATATTCGATTTTACAATTTCTATGGGATCAATTTTTTTTTTTACTTGACGACAATCATGCACTTATGATTTTCGCACATGTCGCTAGGATTAGGCCTGAAGTAGTCGCCTTGGGAGGCGACAAATCAAGTAAAATCGATTTGTTGTGCATGTGTTACATTGTTGTGTTGTATTTTATTTCTGCTGCATATTAATCTTTGTAGACTAGCACAAGATTGAGATGAAGAGATAGAAGATATTCACCTCCTCTAGTTCGCACCGATCCGAACACTAAACTCCCAAACAAAAATCCCCTTCTGTTCTATAGTGCAACAATTGATTGATACATTTTTATCAATCGACTGTTGCACTATTTCCAATCATTCTAAAGGTAGATTTCACCTATTCTTTATCTACCCTTGATTTTCGTTTATCTCGTTCCATAGAATCCTATTCTTAGACTTATGTGCCTAGAGCTTTTGCATAATCGAGTATTCATTTGCCTTGTATCCGATCTTCTGATTTGTTCAAACTTTTTCTTTTATCAAGAATTTGACCTCTAACTTTCTTGGACTTCCCTGCCTGTCTTACACTATCTCTAGAATGGTGAGGACTTGCTTTTGTCCAGAATTCGACCTTTAGTCTTCTTAGACTTTTCTACCTTACATCCGGTCTCCAAGCCTATTAAGACTTTTTCAACACACTTAACACAAAAGTTAGACATCACATTAATTGCTTTAATTCAAATTCTATTAAACATCAAAATTATATATGATTGCACCAACATAATTAGTAGACTATAATAAAAGATATTAATACTATCACTATTTTATATATAAATTGAGTAAGATATGTGCAATTGACTTTCGTACAAATAAGAGATTGTTAGTGATAGTTCCCTACAAACATTTAAATTGTAATGAGAATCACTATAAAACATAATTACATGTTAAATAAAATATTTTAATACCATCACTATTTTAGATATAAATTGAGTAAGATATGAGTTGATCATAAAGTGATGCTACTAAAACGTCCCTAATTATAGTAATTTTAAAATAGAATATTGACTTCCTATCACTACTAGTATATATTATATCTTTTAATACGTGATAACAATAATTAATCTCATATCAGCATCTAAACAGGTAAAATTATTATCATTTTAGAAATTAATTCCTATATGTGTTAGTTTAATATAATAATATAGCCCCTGGGACATAGCTGTTGGTTACCGAAATTGGGTAATGGATTCAATTTTGAAGAAGCCAAGATAATACCCTCCTTCATCGTAATCATTAATTCCTCCTTATATATAGTCGTTGAGTTAGATTATTGAGATGATGAATTTCACATTTTATAAAAAAATATAATAATATATATTAACAAGAGTAGTCAATCTCATATACTATATTACTACTACTATACACATCGGTGTTAATATAATAATATATATTATACAAGTAGAAAACTCTTATAAAATATTTTTAAAAAATTATGATAAATTTTTTAAAAAAATATTTCTACAATGAAGATACTCGAAAAAGACTATATATATCAAAATTATATAAAAAAACTTTTCTTGAACTGAAAATTTGAAAAATTGATGATTATGACTGGCTCACCATTACTTTACACCCGTTTCTCACCACAAGTGGCGACATCAGACAGATCAGATCGCGGATCGCCCCACGCGCTGGCTCCTCAACCGTTGATGAGTATACCCGTCGATAACCAGCCGTGTGTGCTGTAAGTCCATGTGTTCTTCCCAGCGCCAATCGCCAGCAGTGCTCATCGTGAACCACCGCCTTCATTGCCACTACCAAATTCCTCGCCCTCTCCTCCCTCTTTCATCTCGATCTCCCAAACCCTAATTGACAAAAGCGAAGAGCGGTGTCGCTGAGTGCTACGGCAGCTACCTCCGATCGAATAGCTCTGTTGATCCAACCATGGTCGCGCAGGGAGTTCATACGGACGGGCGCCTCGTCTTCACCTACGGTACGCTCAAACGCGGTTTCTCCAACCATTACCTCATCCAAGATCTGATCCGCGTCGGCGAGGCCTCCTTCGTCGGCTCCTCACGCACCGTCGTCTGTCTCCCCCTAGTCTGCGGCCCCTACCGCGTTCCCTTCCTCCTCAACTTCCCCGGTGAGGGCGAGCGCGTCGCCGGCGAGCTCTATGCCGTGTCGCCGCGCGGACTCGCCCGGATGGACGAGCTCGAGGGCACACTGCGCGGCCACTACGAGCGTCTCCCGATCTCCGTCGCCGTCCTCGGCGAGCCCCACTCCGCGGAAGCGGAGGTGGCTGCCGAGGCGTACTACGCGCACCCGAGCTACGCTGGCGAGCTGTGGCGGCGCAGTGGCAAGAGGGGATACAAAGTGTACTCGGAGAAGGAGGCCACGGGGTACGTCAAGCGGATGGATCGACCACAAGACATCTCCTTCCTCGACCAGATCCGCCTCTTCGTCGCCTCGCCCCGGTCTTAGAACGGATCAAGTGTATGTAGCTAGCGTCTTCTCCTAATTCCCGTCCGCCATTGTTCTCTCGTTTTGTTTTGGCTGCGTTTCCTCTCTTCTTCCATTGGAGGCCGCCGAGATTGGTGCCTCTTTCTTTTTTAGTGACGGCAATTACCAGTCCATCGTGCCTTGTGATCTGTTTCAAGATTACCCTGTTTCAAGATTTTTCTTAAAAAAAAAGACTTTAGACGATTAAAAATCATTAGTAGATTAAAACACAAATATAAAAGCATCACTATTGTTAAAAAAGAATAATAAATCTCAACCCATTGAAGAGTTAAACATAAGCAAGCAATCCAATTGTGTGAATATCACAACTTACAATCATTAATCTTGTCCCTCATTCAAATATGTGATTTTGTGAATTATAATTAGGGACGGATCAAAAAATTGGAGGTGAATTATGCTGGCTTTAGGTGTGGAAGGGGTGAGTTAAACATTAAAATACAATGAACAAAGAAAGAAAGAACCCATCAATTTTTCTTTGATATCAAGTTGTAGACTACAAATATCTATGTAATTTTTTAAAGTTAGATTAGAGCCCAAAATAGCCCAACCTTAGATTCATTTCTGCACGAAGTTATATTATGTTAAATTCATTTTGTCTGATCTTAAGAGTTATGTTTGTGTTCAACACTTTTGAAACTCTTTTTTAATGCTTTCACAAGATGACTACAGTCTATTTTGTAAATTGTGTACTCGAGATTTGACTGGTTACAATTGCACCCTTTAACTTGAATAACTTTAATATTTTAATTTTTTTAGTGAATGAATCCTATTGCAATTTTAGAGTTAATTGATCGAACAACAATCGTGTAATTTATTTTATCTTTATTTGCTTCGATATAATAAATAAATCCTTGGTACAAAAATACATTATAGTTTGAAAAAAAAAGTAAATAATGCATGATCAAATAACATTGTTTTTTTATAAAAAATTATGATGTGACAAGACAAGATTTGATTGCAATGCAAGCGCCTACCAAATCATTTAAATTATAAATTAAATTAGCATAAAAAATATGAAAAAAATTTACGCAAGTGGAAGTAGAGGCCACAAGTGGGCCCCCTGAATGTACTATCCAATCACAACCATGACTTCTATTTCAGGTTCTTTCTCTTGTTCTTTAAAAGTATTAAATCGAAAGTAGTGGAAATTCATTGGAACCCACTCATTAATTATTGTCCCCCAAAATATTTTTTTTAAAAAAATTAGTTATTCTCATTCATTAGAATAAAAGAAATATTGAAAACATCTTTTTTACGCCAACAAAAGCAAAGGAACCACGAACGAGAGATTGCGACGCTTGCCGCAATACAAACGGAGAAATCGAAAATGAGTAAAAGAGTAAAACCTGCACAATTACTGAATGGAAGCTCTTCCTTCGAACCACAATCTCCAGATCAATTCAAAAAAAAAGGAAAATTTTAGAGATGCGAATGGATCTCACCTTCATCGGCTCGGGCGGTGGACAACAGAGCTAGTAGAAAGAGAAGAAGGCACAACTCCATGCCCCCCCATTCCTTTTACCAAAATCAAAAACCGAAGCAAAAGCGGAAATGGATACTAATCGGCATCCACGATTAGCAAACCTACTTCCAAAGGCCACTTGGTCGCCTCTATTCAATCTTTTCTCCTTATCGATCCCGCTATTGGCGAGCCACTCCCCGTCTCACAGGACTGGGCTAGAGCCCAGGGTAGCCCCTACTTAAATCCGTCTCTGAGTAAAGAAAAGAAATATTTTTTACTTCATATAACTTAATTTAAAGCTACAGATTGTTTGCAAACTAATGAATATTATTTAAACAGTGGTAAAATGGAACTTTAACGAGAGAGAACCTAATTAAAATTACTGATTTGTATATGCCTATTAAAAATTAGAAAAAAAAACTTGGCTCAGAAGCACTTTACAATCTCATCTGATAATCAGATGGTTGTGATGAACCCTGACATCACCAAAGTACATTAATCTTCATCACCAAGAGAACGAATGGGGTGAGAGAGGCTCGAACTCTCGACCTCAGGATAACTCATCCAGCTATGAGACCTACGCGCTAGCCAACTGCGCCACCACCCCATTTGAAAATATTTAAAATAATTAAATGATAAATTTTTATAAGACTCATAGGACTGGGCTAGAGCCCAAGATAGCTCCTACTTAGAGCATCCACAATGGATGCTCTAATGGGGTGTTATAATACCCCATTGATATTAAACACCATTATGGAGGGGTGTTATAATGTTGTTAAACACTATTGTGGAGGGGTGTTATAACACCCCTCTAGTTGAACACGTTCAAATAATTGAACACGTTCAATTATAACACCAGGTCAGCCTCCTGGCTGACCCACCCCATGTGTATTTTTTTATTTTTTAATTATATTTATTAAAACGGTTAATTTTAACGATTATTTTAAAATTAAATAAAATTTTAATATTATTTTTTAAAAATAGTAAAATTATTATTTTAAAAATAAGATTATTATTAAAAATAATAATAATAATTTTAATATTTTAAAATATATGTATTTAATATGATATAATTTTAAGATGATTGAGTAGACAGTGAGATCCATAAATAATGAGTGTTAATGTTAAAAAGAATGTGGGTGAAAGAGATATATTGTTATAACGAGTATGTGGTAGTGGATCTCATGCTTTTTAATGAGATGGAGGGTGTTATAATAGGAATGAATTGTGGATGCTCTTAAATCCGTCTATGATTATAATCTATCACATGTTACACTTGCTAATGAGATAAACTTAATGGGATACACTCCTAATAACACTTTTGGTTATCATAGAATTATAATAATATGTGATTGTTTCTAAGAATTGTCATAAAAAACCCATCATGAAAGATTTCTTTTGTAATCACGGTGGTGTAAGTATTCTAATGGTCGGACCCAAAAATTGAGTCTTCAAAGGTGATCAGGCTTATTATAATAACTTAAAAAATAATTGTGTATTGGTTTAATATGGGCGTTAAACATTTACAAGTAAGAATAATAAGGCTGGAATCTCCCAGTCTTTTTTTATTTTAAATAAATGGAGAGGCAATTAAATAATAAATGTAAGTTATTTATTGTAATATGTAAATTAAATAATTAATGAAGCACTTGTCCCCGCCGCAGTTCGGCACGCTTCATTTCCCTTCCCTCAAGATTTGCCACCCACGTCAAGTCAACGTACGCACACGCAGACCGCTTGTTCTTCTCTTCCCACAAATCCGTGGGGTCACATGTCTCTTCTCTTCCTGTCCTTCCCCTCCCGTTCCCTTTGCTGTCGTTCTCCGTCTCCGGATCTCCTTCCTTCATTTCTTCCTCTCTCATGCCTCATCAACCACCACCAATCTCAGGCTTCTCAGCATCTCTCTCTTCCCAGATTAATTAAAGTAGCTTCAACTGATTGGGAGGACAACGATGGATCAGTCCAGACACAGCAACCAGCATCAGCAGCTGGGAGTCAACAAGATGGGGAAGAACATCCGCAAGAGTCCTCTCCACCAACCCACTTACTATAACCACAGGCCTCATCCTACGCCGCCGCCGCCGCCGCCGCACCACCAGCCTCAACAGCCACAGCCGCAGCCGCAGCCGCAGGTTTACAACATCAGCAAGAACGACTTCCGTAGCATCGTGCAGCAGCTCACCGGCACGCCCTCCCGTGACTCCACCCCCCTCCCCGCCGCCCCACAGCCCCGCCCCTCCAGCACCCGCCTCCAGAAGATCCGCCCTCCGCCGCTCGCCCCTGTCGCTCGCCCTCCTCCACCTCCTCCTCCCCCGGCCCTCGCTGCCCGCCCTCCGCCCTTTTTCGCTAATCCTAACCCTAATCTCCATCACAATCACCCCGCCGCCTTCCCCCGCCCCTCCCCCTCCGCCGGCCCAAGCTGGGCGGAGTCCCCCGTCTCCGCCTACATGCGCTACCTGGAAAGCTCCCTCCTCAGCTCCGACACCTCCCGCCACCCCCGCCTGCCGCTTCCCTCCCCGGGGCTGCTTCCCTCCTCGGGCCCTCCCCTCCCCTTGCCTCCCCCCCGAGGGCTCCCTAATTCGGCCTCGTTTCCGCCCCTTACTCCGTCCGCTTTCCCTTCTCCGACCGCGTTTCTCGATCTGCTCTCGCCCAGATCTCCTTACCCCCTGCTTTCGCCGGGGTTCCGCTACCCTCCGCCGCTTACTCCCAACTTTGCCCTCTCACCGTTGCCGCAAGCAGGAATTTTGGGGGCCGGACCGTTACCCGGGCCGCAGCCGCCACCTTCTCCCGGGCTCTGGTTCCCTCAATCGCCGTCGGGGTTCTTGCCCATACTGAGCCCTAGATGGAGGGATATGTTATAACTCCAAGTAATGATCGTTGTCCCAAGCCCAGACTCTACTCCTGTATCAAAGCCTGCGAATTTTAACAATCTCAAAATTGGTTTCATCTATTGGTCTGACCAAAATCCGAAGCACAATACGCAAGATGATGAACACAACTGCTGGCTTACGGAATTCCTCTGGAGATGTTGGTGGCATTGACTAGGGAGTTCAAGATCAAAGTGTGGCGGGCATTAGGTAGGTGAAGTGCAGTATATTTAAGTTTCTTGTAGTTAGTATAGACTTCTCTTGCAAAATATTGTATTTGATTTTGATGCTGAGTATACTGCTTTCATTCAAATTATATGTATCCTTGAATCAACTGGTCAAGGAGAGATCCCCAAAGTAGTACCTTGTCAACATGATAACTATCCTCAATTTATTTCCTAACATGTCTGGAATGCCTGTATTACATACAGGCTAACTTCATTCTACTGCATCCCAACTATTTTGCCGAAATCGATTACCATTAAGAAAGACTAGCGTACTTCCTTTAGTTAGTAGATATGCCAATTACTGAACCACTGACATTCTTCAGCTTGTTGGTTGTACCTCTGTTCTTTAAGTAGTTGACTGAAGTAGCAAATCCTTAGCTTAAGCACTCTTTCAGATGTTTTTTGAAATGCAAATATGTTGTGAATGTCTTATTTTCTAAGTCATAGAAATGTAACTCGGATCTTTCATCTTTGCCAAATTCCATAATAAAAGTGATGGATGAGGGGCTAAGTTTTTTTGTTAGTAGTATAAACATTTCTGCAAAATATTCTATTTGATTCTGATACTGATTACTGTTCTTGTTTAAACTGAATGTATCTTTGAAGACAAACCCCCAAGCAATACTTCCCGAATTTTTTTCGAGACTTTTCTTCTCAGAGTGTATATATCGCACGAAAGTTATCTGCATTCCAACTATTTTGCCAAACGAAATTACTATTAAGAAAGACTAGTATGCTTCTTTGTTTAATAAAAATGTATTCAACTGTGCTGCTGGCACTCAAGCTTGTTGCCTGTAACTTTTCTGTTCTTCAGGTAGTTTTGACTGAAGTAGTAACTTTTCTGTTCTTCAACTTGTTTTTTTTTCTTTCATATTTGTCAACTGCCATAATAGAAGTGATGGATGAGAGAACGACGATTGAGGTAATTTGGGGTACAAGTACACAACAAGATTCTTGACACTTGTAAGTTGGTGACTTTTCTGCCTATTAGAGACTTAACTTTTCTGCCTATTAGAGACTAAACAAGCAAGTTGAAGAAACTTCATAACTTGCAGTAAATGCTACAACAGGTAAGTGTGAAAGCATTTGATAATGGCATTGTCTCGGATTTAGCTATTCATCTTAGTTTTTAAGCTTGTTCATTCTTCTTGTTTAGCTATTCTCCGTCATCCATTTCCTCCTTTTAGGCCAACAAATACATTAGCTCGCCAAAGACTATGCTAATAGTTCTCAACATTGCTAACTTGATTCAGTTAATACTTAGATGCACCTCAAATTAAGCTTGATGGATGTGTTTAAAAAGATATTATTGGAATATATTATACATACCAACTTTCCCTACTAGCAGACATCATCCAACTAAAGGATGTCGATCATCTTAACTGCAGAAGAGGTTATTGCTTCTCAAACTCTCCACCACCCTTTTTTGGTGCGTGGATAAGTTTGAATTGTGTTTGATGAGGAGTCTTGCTATCACCTACATAAAAGTATTATGGATCTGGTGAAGTTACAAGCTCTGTAAGAAACAAGAGTGGATCATTTACAAGCTTAGTTCATTTTGAAGTTCAAATACTTCGATATATTATATATTTGAATTTTTTTGTTGTAATTACTTGTGCGGTACTTACATAGAAAAGAATATGAAACATTTGGTTGATTTACATTATTGAGCAAAAAGATGTAGTGTTTCTACTGCTACATGGATTCCATATGCTTTACAATCTCACCTTCAGTGTACTTAACCTGAAATCAACATGAAGGAATGTGATGTTAGTTACTAGGCAAGCTTTAAGCCAATTAATAATACTAATTGCTGAACTTTCTTAAAGAGGAAGATAAATTAACTCTTGAGTGTCATCATTATAGTGTAGAGCGTCCATCTCATTGATTATAACTTGTGATATATTAGATCCAAAAGTGTCTTTGAATCATTTCTAGGAACTACTTTTGAAGATAAAAAAAAGCACAAAGACATAATATTTGAGTGATAGAGAAGCATAAGATATAAAACACTCAAGTACATTTGTGAAAAGCAATGAAAATATCCAAATCAAAGGTGGATACATGGTGCATTTTTTGATTATAAACTCATGAGATCGTCCCTCTGCAGTAGTAGAGGGTGGGTGTATTAGGATCCATGAAATTAATATATCTTCATAATGATATGATATTATCCATTTTAAGTCTTATTATTGTGTAAAAGTTTGATTAGCGTCGACAGATATCAATTCTGTGTTAGGGTGTATGTGGACATGAGGATTAATAAAGAATACAATGCCTCAATGGGAAAGATTGAATAGAGTGAGACACATATTCCTTGACATTAGTAGAGATACTAAATTAGTTTGTAATTTTAGCATGAAAGTAGGAAAAATAGAAAAATATTTAAAAATTTTATTAGAAAGCATCGTGTGATTCAACAATAATTATCAATAAAGATGACAAACTATCTAAAACCAAAGGTAGAGGTAACTCGAATGGGACCCCAACGATTCAAATGAACTAAACCAAATGGTGTAGAAGCACACTTATGACTATTGCTAAGAAAAATGATCAAGTATGTTTCCTTAACTAACATGATTCACATTTAAGAGCTTGAATATAACACAAATTACGAATCAATTATCTTGATTTTTAACTAGAGGATGGTTAAGACGACTGCGAATCTAGAGGGGTGACTAAGATAATAAAAAACAATGTAGGCACATTCAATTTGCACAATCCAAGAGACTCATATTTAAGATCAATTTGCTTGCCCATCCTTGAATGTTGAAGAGAAACAAAGTATCATCAAAGGTTGGTGACAGAATAATTCAATGATCTAGTAAGCTTACTTAGACTATAAGCTTACGATAAATTTGACATTTGTAATAAAAAAATGATAAATCCCAGTCAGTGACTCAATCTCTGGGGTGGTCGGCTCGGTCCCACGGAAGTTTCTCACCGACCACCAGGGTAAATCGGGAAGCGCATACGGCGGCCAATCCAGATGCCCAGTATCCTTTGATTGCGTTCCTCATTTGGAGGAAAATTTCTGCAAATACGCCATAGTTGGGGATCGAACCGCGAGTCCCTAGGTCACAATTCGGATGTCCTACCGTTGCATCATTTGTAATAAAGAAGCATCCCAATGTGTTCAATTGATCAGCGAGAATAATTATGATAATATGGATAGGATATTTTACTACCATGAAAATAAAGATATGTTCAGAGATATTTAGTCTAAAATACAAAGAGAGATAACAGAGTTATTTGATAAACGGGGTATTTGTAAAAAACGTGTGTTGCTTCAGGGGCTAAAACGAAATGTTTCTTGATAAATGCATGAGCCCGACGGAGTCGTAGTTTGCTTGTGTCGCAAGGAGAAAAAGGGGGAAAAACAAGTCGGACAAACAAGCAAAAAGGAGAAGCTCGCGTTGGATCGACGATCGAATTTTGGAAATCCTAGGGGCTCCTCAAAGTCTCACACGATTCGAGATTCGAGTCTCTGGTAATTGCACTGCCATCGCCATGTGGGTGGAACTCCTATGCGGCCTGGTGTTGTTCAAGATCATTCGCCGATTCTTCGACGGCGACGACGCCATCCCGGACGTCGATAGCTCTGATTCCGACGCCAGCTTCGTCGTCGCCGCTAGGTATTTCGAATCGCTTTGTACTTCTTCGAAACGCCGACTCGGGGCCACTCGAGTCGCTCGAATCTGATCCTTGTGTTCTTCCTCGTGTTGCGGGGTTTCCAGATTGGAGAAGATCTTTAAGGGCAAGGCGTTCGTTGGGCTTCGGATTCCCGATGCTGATGCAGGCACTCGACAGCACATAGATGTTGTGCTTGTTACCAAGAGGTCTGGGTTTGATCGGCTACTCTACTGTTATTCACATCAAACTCTCGCCTTGCCGTGTTCACATCTGACGATTGAGTGTTTTCAGAATTGAATTTCTTAGACCATTTTATATTCGCTATTGCTTTTATCCTCCTCGTCAGCTAAAAGTGAAGTCCTTGTGTTGGACTAGTATCTTGTTTATGAAGATTATTTTACTTATATCTAATAGAGATAGATATCTGACTCTTATTAGTTCTCACCTAGACGGTTTGTTCTTATTGCCCTTCAATCTGTGAGAAATCATCCATGTTTGGATTTGACAATTAAGTGTTTTCAGAATGGAATTTTATATATCATATGAATTCTTTGTTGGTTTTATCCACCTTGTCAGATACAAGTGAGGTCCTTATGTTGGAAAGGTTTCTTGTTTATGCATATTATCTTATATTTAATAAAGGTTGCTATTTGACTTTATTAGTTCTTACTTACTAGATAGTTTATTCTCATTAGCCCTTATAAACTTGAGAAATCTTCAAATTGTTTTATTTTTTCAATGAGGAATAAATGGAATATATGCCAGGGAAGTGATGGTGGTAGCAATTCGGAATTTCTCTGGATTTGTGGAGGTTGGTGGAGACGGGAACTGGGTGTGTACAAGTGACAAAAAGCACAAACCTAAGACGTATCCAGATCCAGTAAGAAATTTAGAATTGAATATTTTATAGATCTTACTATTTCCATGATATTAGGGATAGTCAACAAACGAATTCTTTATTTCATAAACCATGCCATTGTGTAATATTGCTTATGATTTATTATCTGACTATACAAACACTTTATAGGAATCATGGAAAACATGTATGATCTTCTTCAAACACTACACTAATTGAACAAACTTGTAGACTTTGTTAATTAACTTTGTATGCTTCCCAGCTAATCATTAACACATGGCATATTGGCTAGCTTATTTCATAAACTTTGCTACAGTTTAATTATCCTTATGGTAAATTATATCTGACTGTACAAACACATTATAGATGGAATAACGAAAAACATGTATGATCATTCTTCAAGTTCACACTACTCAAACCAACTTTTAAACTTTGTAAATTAAAGTGGTATGCTTCCTAATTGATCATTAGCACATGACATATTGGTTTGTTTTGTTCTTTACACTGTTCTGTTTGTATCGTCCATACCTTATCTAATAGATTAGTAATTATGTTGTTCAGGTGATTGAAGTTAACAGACAAATAGAAGTTCTTGAATCATACTTGGAACAAAGGGGGGCAATTTTGCCTAAAGGACATGTAATTGGGCGTGTCATACTTCCTCACTCAAATTGTAGGTATGGATTTACATGAATCAATATTCAAGTAGGTCATGTAGAATATCTTTATTCTGCAATGAAATATGTAGTTTTTTAATGTGGGTTTGTTATTTATGATTCTCTTACATGGTAATGTAGTTATTATATGCTCATTTTTTTAGTTACAAGGGAATTATATAACACAAACTTTGAAGCTAAATGTTAGGTTGACCTGACATCAGATTTTGGAATTGATACAATTCTCATGTAAAAGTTGAATGTTGTACTTGACAAATTTGAGATTGAAAGCTGGCGGAGTCAACCAGCAAACAATTCAGCATTTTATTATTTGATGATACTGGTTTAAAGATAATTTTGGTCTTAATATATAAATTGATAGTACACAACATCATCCATGTTTAATTCTTGTGATTAGTTTAGTATATTCTTTTCCATATCATTGTATCTAAGATTCTTTGATAATTATTAAGTCAAATCCAGCTTTCTTGATTGTAGTCTGATAGTCTACTTTGTCTTTAAGTTCTGCTTGTTGTTATAAATAGAGTGGAAACAGGATATGATTACAAAGATTTTTTTACATTTTGTAATTTGTATTGTGGTTAGATCTATTATGAAATTGCCATTTTCATTTCAGCTTATTCAATTTATTTCATGAGTAATGCATTTTGTGTGCATCATATTTTGCGCAGTTCAATCACATGCTTGTATTATTGGTTAGGCCTTCCTATTCCATTTCTTCGCAACTGGAGGTGATTACATCCGTTAAATGGAGTGAGCTTAAACCAGAATCAGGAAGTGGACTATCTAACTGGATCAAAGGAGCAGTTGGCAAGAATGATAGAACAGATTGGCTTGAAAAACTTCATTTTATGCTGAGTACATCACCCATGTGGGACCGGTACATTCTATTCTTTCTTCTGTGTTTGTCTTTGCTAAAGAAAAGCTTAATTGTTAATTATGTTCCTATGCATTCTTCCTGGATAGACAATTTTTTGCTTTGGTATTCAAAAATCCAGAAAAGAGGATCTACTGGGGACCATTGAATTTAGGGTGTTTTACATGAAATCAAATATAAAAGTGCAGCAGACACATCTATGAAGATTAAGCGAAAATGTGAAATCCATCAAAATGAAGAAAATACATGATGTTTGGTTGTTGTTTAAGCATTCTCCCATGTTGCCTTTAATCCTACAGCTATAATAACTTCATGTTCTTTGAGGCCTCTAATGCCAGTAACCTTTCTGTCACTTTTAACACCCTGAGCTCTTATTGGTACATCTAGCATACCATCTCACAGGCAGAAACCTTGCTGCTGTATTATGATATCCTGTTACTAGTTCCATTTCAAAAAAAAACTTCTTGAGTAGCTGCCTTGCAGCAATGCTCCACCACATTGTTTAAGCAAAATTTGGGTTGCATTTATCTCTATTCGCCTCCTTAATATCTTAGAGATATTAACCTTGAAACTCCCATCACCAGCATTTTTTCCTCTTTGATATAAATTGTTTGGTTTATCTTCAACTTCGACGACATTCCTTTCTTGCTTAATTAAAATCTTTCTCTCTCACACACATTTTTTCCTCTTGGATGTAAATTGTTTGGTTCATTTTCAACTTCGATGACATTCCTTTCTTGCTTAATTAAAATATCTCTCTCCCTCACACACACACATATATATCAGAGTAATCACCATTTTCTCAATTTTTCCTTCTCAAAAAGTGGAAATCATTTTTCTATGAATGATAATTGTCATGGTTCTCAAAGTTGTCCTCTGTTGAAAGGGAGGACTGAATGAAGGATCTGAATTTAGAGAGGAAAACTTTCACACAGATTCAAGTGCAATGCTCAGTAGTCAGATGCTTGTGCAAGTGTATCAAACTGTATGTGTACCTAGATTGAGAGTTTGAACAATGTAGTTATGCTCTATGTGGCCTGTGATAGATGCTTAGTGAGAAGCACCAATCTTAGCTATTTAGAATATAGATATTTCATGCTTTTTAAAGTATATTTTTATGACATTTTGCTAGTTCTTGCTTGAAACTTAGCTCTTGTTCATTCGTCATCAGGTTACTCTTTCTAGTATTATAGTTGCATATTGCTGAATACTTGGATTCTTCATCGACCCCTCTATACCTGTGTTGGATATCACACTCGGACACCAAGAGTCCGATTGGACACAATATTTCTTTTGATCATCTATAACACATTTAGAAATGACCATGTTGTATACTTGGATCCACACCTATGTTGGAGACATGTACTCTAGTTTAAGTAGCATAGTAAATAACTGTATGAAGGGGCTTTTACATATTTGTTCTGCAAAAGTGCAGTATTCAACACTACAAAAGTTAGTGTTTGCACATATGCACACTCAACACATTCACACTCAACACACATATCACATATATATATAAAAATATATATTTGCAGTGCTACTGTTTATCAAATAAACTTGTTGTACATTGTTACCAATTATCTCAAAGGTCATAAAATTCAGATACTTGAATTGCCTTTATTGTTCATGAAGCTAAAGTTGATTTTGCATTTAGTTTAACAGTATTAATGCCACTTGAAGTTTATGCTCATTTTTTTTTTCAAATTAATGCTGAATTGGTAATAGTTAACACATAAATATTAGCTGTAATGGTACCACTTCCATATCCATATAATCACCATTAGTCCAGTGACCTCAATTTAATCATATTAATTATGGTTCTTAACATTCAGATGATATGATGCTTATGCATGCAATCATTAATAACAAATGAAATTTTTAGCTAATGGTGAACTCATGCTAATTATAAGAACATATTAACAAGGTTGAAACTTTACAAGGAAGTAAATTATTTTTTTGTGGCAATTTTTTTAAAAAATTAAGGATATATATGAAATTTTACCATGAAGTACAAATTACATATTGGGCACTGCCAAGATAGATAAAAAACTGAAACTAAAACTCAAAAGTTAGTATTAAGTATATTAACTCTAAACTGCAGAAACTGCCGAACTGCTTAACCAGTACTAATTAATCTTTATGTGAAATAATTTTTTAATAAAAAGTTGAAATTATAATTCAGATCTTAATATTTTGTCTTGTTGTCGGTGTAATGAATTAATAGTATACCTCAGTTTGTAAAGTATATCATGCTAGGAAATGAACTCATTAAAGATGTAACGGATGTGAAGAGAATCCACTTGTCAGAACAACACAACTAATCAAGTTACATATTTTTATTACATTTCCTATTAACTTGACTATTCTCTCAAGTTTTAGTTGTAGTAGTTTTTTGATTGTTACTTAAAATGCCTAATTGTTCTTTTATTTTTTAATTCTTAAGAGCTTCAAATGTGATACACAGTTGTTGGAATAGTTTGATTCATGATTCATATCAAGTTCTAGAATCCTATTTGGATGTAAACATACATAACATGAGTTAAAAATTAAAACATCATGATCTTTTTGTTTGATTTTGTACAAACTAGAAAAGAAAAGTCCATGAAAAGTTAAATCCACCTAAACTCAACCAATAAAATTGAACCTAACCCATTATAAAAATAAGAAGGAAAAAATGAATCTTCTATTACATCATACAGATGGAAAGATCAAAGAGGATGAAGTCTTTAAGTTGACAATGAAGTAGAAGGGCAAGAAATCTTGTTGTGCAAATGTAGGGCTACAGAAAGAAATGGATATTTCCATGGAAAGGCATAAAAGTCAAAGCAGTTTGGAGTTTTTCCTATTGATTACTTGTGCAGAAACAAAGGAAGAAAGGATCCAAAGGCCCTTTCCATAGAAAGGCTTGGGAAAAGTTATATTTGCACTTTGCTCAAGCCCTCATCTTCCTCATTCGACATTGCCAAGCCTCAATAAATCCATCTCCCAGAATGTCGTCTTCACATTTTCCACTGTCCTCTCATCTATGCCTTCATTGTGGACCCCAAGAAGGGTATCCTCTCCGACTTTGAGCCTCTTATTGGTCTCGTTGTCTGATGCCAACTCCTTGGCTGATGGAGCGTTTCTCTAACACCTCTGTGAACTCGGACAAGTTTAACATTGGTGAGCTGGTATTGATCAATTGAGCACAATCAACTGGAGGAAGACATTTGTCACTATCACTAGCAAGTGGAGGTCAAGTGTTCTTTGGGAGAGGTTGAGCAAAATGAGCATAATTTTGTCAATTTTACTCTTTTTTCCCATTTCCTTCTCATTCTCTTGTCCAAGCAATCGTTAACACCTAATGGTGATTGAGAAGAAGAATATATTGTCAAGTCTCGATGTTAATATTGAAGGGGAGTTGATGGTGATTGCAGTGTCTCATCGATAGTGAAATGCTTGATCAAAAACTAGGACAATCATTTTATCATCTTTTGTCTTTGATTTTTAAAATAATTTCTTCCTCAATAACTTTTGCGTTCTCATTCCTTTATTATCTACATTGACATTCAATTTCTTTATTCTACAAAAATGAAACAAGAAAAGATGATTGTAGAAATTTGAGCATCTTTATAAGTTATGAATTATAAACATTGTTTTAAAATGTCTTCGCTTGGGCCGCATGAGTGGCCCCCTTGACATATCTTAAAGGTGGCCACATAAAGATGGCATATAGTGTATGCAATCCATATATATATAGATAAAAACCTTATTTGGTTCATTTAAAATAATTTAAACTAAACTAAATTGCCTTAAAATTTACAAGTGATATATATTGTATATGTATCACGTGTTGCTTTGGTGCAATGGTAAAGTTACTACCATATGATCTTGAAGTCACGTGTTCGAGTTGCGGAAATAGTCTCTTGCAAAATGTAAGGTAAGACTGCGTACAATAGATTTAATATGGTCCGATCTTTTCCTAGGACCCGTACTGACGGGCACTTCGTACACCGGGTTTCCCTTTTTATATATTGTCTATGTCAATATAAATATTTTTCATATTTTAATATGTGTTGCATGTGCTTATGCATATGCCCCCACATATGCCTTATGCAGTGACTCGGTAGACTGTTTGCACATGTTTTTTGGAACCTTGTTTATGAAATATTAATATGCCTTTCTTTCCATTCATTGTATATGCTTCCCGTCTATTAAAACATTCTTGGACACCATCAATGAAGCATCTTTTATATGACAAGATTCTTGAACTTCTATAATCCACTCATTATCAAATTTCATTTTCAATAAACAGATTGAATCATATACATCTCTTTTCTCTTGAATGACAAAGTTCTTTAACTTTTGCAATATACTAATTATCAAATTCCATATTCAACATATAAATTTGATCTTATAAATTATACTCTTTTCTCAACTTAAGTTGAAGATAATATTTCATGAATTCAAGGGCCTTAAGTTGTTGTTGCTTTAAATGATTTTTTTTCTTTTAGATGAACATGCTCAAAGGTATGCTAATGTCTCTTGCATCTGCATTTCTTGTGAAACTTAAAATATGAATGAGAAGTCTTTGAAGGTCACAACACTCTTCACTATAGTTTTCCACCATAAACTAAAGAAAATAAACTAATTCATAAACAATGTATTTTAAATTATAAAATAATTTTACTCTATCTTTTTTGCTATTGCCATTTTATGCCAAACATCTCTTCACTACTAATGGATTTCTCTAGTTCATCTATCTTTATGTTCATCTCACATGTGAATACATTTTCTAAATTATTATATAAAGACTTTCACATTAGAATTACAATTTGGATCAACATAATGTTACATATAATGTATGAAAAATCATAGATGCAATATAAAAAGTATTAAGAGCATTTAATTTAAATTTATACCGAGGATTGAGACAATAGACTGGGGCATATAAAGGTGTATGGAATTGTAAATCTCATTTAGTGTCATCATCTAATAAATTCCTTGATATATAATCTCGTTGTCATTAAAGTTCTAATCAATTTATTCCTTGGCTTTATCCAAGTTGATATGACATCACCATCCACAAGTTGTAGTACTTTCGCAAGTGGAGTTCTACATTTTAAATTTTACAAAATCTTTGATTATATAATACAAGGTTCAAAATCAAAGTTGTGTTGGAGTTTTGGTCTTTGATATTGTATCGATGTTTCGATATGTATGGTGTCAATGGCAAATTGGAGGTAAAAACAATAACATTATCTTAATTTATCTTGTCCTGCATTGTAGCATATCAAGGAGTGTCGAGCATGACATGATATTTATTGATGTGATTAACACAACACAAGAGACATTACCTTTGTTAAATTGCATTGAGGTTGATAATTTATCAAAATGATACATTTCATCATGCTGCCTGACATGACACAAGATTTCAAATCATGATAATGTGTTACACTATTTCCTTTCATATAACTTCAAAAGGAACTTATGGCTTACAATTCGGAAGCAAACATGGATCTAATTGTAATTTTTTTTTCTGCTTATGTTGTTTTGAGTGTAAGGTATGCTAGAAGAAATCTAGTTACAACATGTCTTGCCAATACCTTGGTAAACCTCCTATATAAATTTAGTGCTAAAGTGCAGTGATAAATAAGTCATTTTACCTCTAAAATAATATTAAAAATATGAATCAATATTAACAATTATCAACTCCAAACAATTGGCAACACAAGAAAATCGAACCAATTTTGTCCTTTTTATTTTGAACATCCTTCTAGCTCTCCAATTGTTATGTAGTTAGATACACTGTCCATCATAAGATAACATTTCTTCAGCTATCTTCACTATGCTAGCAAGTAATTGAAACATCCTGTTTGTAGCTTTGATTGTGTCTAAGGTGTTAATAGAGATGACTCATGACTATATTAGACACTATTCAAATTGACCTAAAATACGATCAACAAAGATAAAACTAAAAGAGGCATGATACTATACAAATGGATTAACATAAATTGACGAATTACAAAGATAATTCACTTTAGAAAAATTAATAATTTATGTCATATAATTTAAACTTTAGTTAATCTTACACCTTGTAACATTATTTTAAAATACAAATTATTTTTGTATTATCTTATATAAGTTTTTTTATTGACCTGAATGATATGATCCATTTATGATTGATTAACACGAAACAAATTGCTACCCCTATGTGATAATAGATCTCAGAAATATTGTATTAATTAACTATTAACCAAAATATTTAAAAGAGAGTGACTTTTACTATCAGTTCATCCTTCATGCACTATAGTACATCTTATTTTCCTTCACCCAACTTTATATGGTTATTTATTAAATCTACTTCTCTAACTAGGAGGTTTGAGACATGACTATACTCTTTGATGATTTCGACAATTCTATGCATAAAGGGCTTTATGCTGAATTATTGTCTCCCTTTTTTCACAAGTTAATTTAGTATTTATTTGCTTCACTTTCCTAACTCCCTTCAACACAAAAGAGTCCATTTTCCCCATCTTTTCTTTCCAGCTGGTAGTGTTTCTAGTTCACAATTTAATTCAATTTTACTTGCTTCACTTTCTAGCTCCCTTCAGCACAAAAGAATCCGTTCTTCTCATCTTTTCTTTCCAGCTGTTTCTAGCTCAATAATTTTTTTTAAGTCATAAAAATTTGTATAAGTTGATTTCTCACATCCTTTAAAATTTTGGAAGTAGGTGCAACTTCTTGTCTTTGTCCATCTAATGTGCAACTGCAACACTTATTCTGACAATGATTTCATTCCAATCTCATTCGGTTTCCTTAAACTTTTTTGCAATTTTCCAAGTGATGTAACCTTCTATGGTTCTTTCGGAGCATTTTGTGACATGTGATGGAAAGAACAAATGAAACACTAAGTAGAAATTAGCAAAACTGAGAATGAGATTGAAATGAACAAACAAAAGGTTGCATATCAAATCAAATGAAACTCAATAAAATGTATGAAATTAAATAAATCATGTGAAACCCAAATCAAATGAAACCATATTACACAAAAGGTTGTATATAATTAAACCACATGAAAGATGAAACTCAATAATCCATCTGCACATCAATAAACCATATGAAAGCCTAGCCAGAAAAATCCGCCCACCACCAATAAACTCTACCAACCTTTGTTGATAATAAATTCAATAAACCTTAGCACTAGGAACATCCCCACACTACCAAGCTGATAGATGTGCAACTGTGGAAGTTCAACCAGAAACATAGAAAATGAAGTCCATGGCTTGTTGCTGCTTGCTGAAGTCCTCTAGTTGCCGAACAGCTGGAGTCCTTTGGTCGAGATGGAGAGCTAGGAAGGTCACTGATGTGTTGAAGAGTGAAGACAAAGATGGCAGAAAGGTCGTCAACGAATGTAGTATCGAAGAAGAAGATGAAGAGGTGGTTGATGAACACAAACAGACACATTGAAGCTGTGCACTAAATTATGTGCGTCTTTTTTACTCGTTGATGAGGGATTAAAAACATAGTTTTTCTTTTTATCACGTGTGATTGTTGAACATGCCATTTGAGTTGAATCAGTTTGATTTGACTCAAATCACTTTGATTTGATTCATGATCAAATCCAGTTTGAGCATGTTGTTCATTCCATTTTAGATTTGAATCTCATTGAATTGGACAATCTGAACCAGAAATCAACTGATTATGATGACACTGTTTTTTGATCTATTTTATAAATCAAACCTTTTGATTCTTGAATAGATAGGCAAAACCATTCACATTATGAACTCAATGTGGTGTCATCACGTGTGCATATATTTGTTCAACTGGGTAACGGGTACAAGTATTTCTTCCTAGCAACTGCCTTTATTTGTTCCAAGCACTTTTAAAACTGCATCTAATGTGACATTACATTTTATTTGATTAATGAATTTATTAACATAAGTCAAATGCTTCATGAAACAGAGACTCTTAGCTGCTTCCATTTATTAACTGCTGTTTCTTCTGCAAACTATTTTTTCAGCCTAGAACTCAAAGGTGACAGAAATATTCTTGGCGAGTTCCTTGAGTTTAAGGCTAACCAAGATGACATGCAAGCTTTAAGAAATGTGAAGAGATCAAAAGTTGGCCAGTTCATTGTCCAAAAGCCGAGTATGCTGGGTTTAGGTAGGCCATCTTTTCTATATCTTTTTCATACATGTTATGATATACAAGATATTAATGAATATATTTGACGTGAAGGACCATAATTGGAAGCCAAACTTGTTCTCGCTTAGCAATGAGGCGATACACATTATTAGCCCACTTGTTTGATTTTTCATTTAAAATTCTTGACTTGGATTTTGTATAAAGCACTGATATGAGTCATACCGGTGCACATCTGGGTCATGATTATATTGAAACTAGCGGTGGGGGTGGAAAACATTTTTGTGTGAAAAGTTTTGAAGATTCAACATTGAAAGATGACTGAAATTTAATCATGTAATACTAATGACCGAATCCAAACATATGAGGTCTGTCTTATAATTTCAAAGAAACAAGATATGCATCCTACATATCACAAGGACAAATATCAACTAAAATCAACCCTAGCTGCCTCCGGGGCTATGGTGTGATGGTAAGAGGTGGGACGGGTTTATTAGGCAATGAAAGTTCAAATCTCACCCAGGACACATTACATCTAGGGAGTTTGAAAAACTTGTGATGTTGGGTCGTCTGTCAGGATCCATTTGTATTTCCTAATTTATCCTGATGGTCGGTAAGACATTTTCTTAGGGTCGGACAGATTACCTTCAATATTAGTCGGATCGTAAGAATTGAATACTTAGATTATCAAATAAAAAATAAATAAAATCAACCCTATCTGGATAGGCATCTTATTATTTAGATAGCAACATCTCATATGCTTTCCCCTAAACTATCAGTGTGAGTATGATGAATCTTGTCATCATCATTAGAGTGGATCGTTAGAACTATTCAATCAATTTATATAGAGCCTATATTTAATATTGATGCCAATCCTAACTAGTAGGTGATCATGACTTGTTTTTGTTGTTGTATGTCTAGTACGGATAATTCATGAATAACTGTTTCCATTTTTATAAAAGAAATACAACGATTAAACACCACATGGATTCATGGGAATACAACCACTTCATTGAGTAGCTGTGGTTATCCTCGTTAGCTTTATCCTTCTTACATTTAACTATCATCCCAACATGAATGCAGGTAGATCAAGGCTCCAGGTACTATACTTTCCTCGAGACTATCGAAGTGGTGGTGCTTCATCTTCGGAATGGAAGGAGGCCGCAGTGAAGCCAAGTACAGAGGTCCTATTTCAGCCGATGAACTCCAAGAAAGCCCAGAAGTTTAAGCTTTCGAGCGTTGTAAGCGTCACTCTTAGTGCATAGACACTTACTCTGAATCAATTCCCATAAATTACATATTGTATCGAGTATAATGTTTGTATATAAGGCCTGTGGCTCATTCTCGAGTATCATGGCATGCAATATTTTCTTCTTGGAACAAGCTGGATAGTCTGAAATTTTCATATCTTGAGCTAAATAATAACTCGGTTATGTTTCTTCCATGAAATTTGATGTTGCATAAGCTATAGCTTGTTATGTATTTGGCATTATTATGAAAATGATTTACCAAAGTAATTTCTTTTGCTAGTAGTTATTACCAAATATGCACGGTTGTAACTTTATTTGTGTAATAGTTTTCTTTAATATGAATCTTGAATTACGCCGAGAAAGAAAAAAAATGATGCTTCTCACGAAGCTAATATGAAATTTTGTTTAAACAATTTAGCTTATCGTCTTTTACGAATCCTGTCAAAATTTGTAATCTTCCTGCCGCTGTGTTCGTCTCCATGCTGATCTATACGGTTATTATAAAGATATAAAATTTTATAATCTAAACTATCGAGTTTAGTTATAAATTCGTTTATTTAAAGATAAACTCATTTCGGATCTACCTTGTCATCTCGCCAAAGAGTTAAAAGATAAACTCATTTCGGATTTGCAGAGTCAAGCAACATCAATATTAAGGTTATCGAAATGTTACAGCCTCGCTAAATTAGAGGTTTCCTTAGCATTGAAACCTCTTTTGACGAAAAGGGTGGAAAGTGCGCCATGCATTCCAAATACTCATTATTATTGTTTTTTCCTTTAGGATTGTTGTGGATTCTTGTAATAGGATTTTTTATTTTTATTATACTTGTGTGTATTATAATATTTTTTTTGTCTTAAATACCATATGATGTTTTTTTTATAATTTTATGTTATTGTTATAGAGATGGCTCGTGAGGAGAGTCGTGTTCGAAGTTGAGCTGCCAAACATGAGACGTGCCATTGGATATGATCCATGCTGACCGTGTCCAAGGGTCTGGATACCCAAGCATGGGGCGCGCCACTAGATATGACCTTGGGCATCACAACAAAAAATCATAATTTACGGATGAATTTTACGATGAATCTTATAAATACATGCATCATAAAGAATTTTGCGACGAAAATTACGATGAATAAATTTTCATGGCTATTAAGTCGTCATTAATTTCTACAGTGAAAATTTAAAATTTTGTCATAATATTTAATGACAAAAATGAATTTTATCGCTAATGAACGATAAACAGTAATTTACGATATATTTATGACTAAAGTGAGTTTGTCGCAGAATTTATCGCAAAACGTAATTTTTTTCACTCATTCTACTCATTTTTGCATTATCTCGTATATACAATCAATGATCTGAGCGGACTGATCCAAATTATACAAACAACCTGTTCATATAACATACATATCAACTATACAAACAACCTGTTCATACAAAATCCATATTAACTATACAAACAACTTGTTCATACAAGATCCATATCAAAATGACACAAAATTCATATCAACTATACAAACAACATACTTATACAAAGTCATGATACAAAATCAATATCAAGCATTCCTTCAAGTCATAATACAAATCCATATCAAGCATGCTTTTAAATCATGATGCAAAATCCAAATGACAAAGTATATATCAATAAGTCACCAAGATCATCCAAATGATAAAATCCATATGAAGAAGTCTCAAAACGAGAGAAAGATACAAAATCATCATCGTCGTCTTTTTTCTTGGGGAGACACTGTTTTCTTCTTCTTCCATATGTCTTCTCATCCTGCACAAGAAAATAAAGAAAATAAAAATATCATTCTTAGAAAGAAACAAACACGTATAAACTCTTTTGATATGACCTCACTAATTCTGTTATAAAAAAATTAACAATATTAATAAAAAATGTATAAATGAAGGACTTACAAATTTAATAAAATAATAAATGTTAATAATACTGATTCTAAAAAAAACTTTCATATACAAAAAAATTCATGAAGAACCACCACAATCATCATCGTTGTTACCATCATCACGAGGAGCAGAATTTAATTGAAAATGTGTATGTTCAGATTTTGTTGTCAATGCAATTCGCTAATTTCATGATCTGTTTGCCTCATTTCTAAATTCATTTGCATTATTATGTCCTTCAAATGTCTAACCTCTTCAGTCAAATTATGTATTTGTGTCATTACGGCTGGAGAGGTGGTAGCAATGGCAGAGCCAAGATTTACAATCAGCCCGGGCTAAATTTTTTCAATGACAAACAACAAAGATTAACCCCGGGTTGATACCATAATAATTTTGTTCATCTGTCAAAATTAAAATAATTTTTCATTAAAATTCTAATACATTTTGAAATAGACCCCAGACTAGAGCCCAGGTACATTTGTACCTGGCTCTGCCCTTGGGTGATAGAAGTAGGGCTGAGTATTCGATTAAAATCGAACTGAACTGAACCGAATTAATCGAAAACTGAATAAATTGATTTTTTTCAAACCAATTAAACCGACCAAATTTTCCAATAAAAATCAAACAAACCGAACCAATATTTTATCGGTTAATTCAGTTTTCGATCGAATTAACTAAATTTTTTAAATATTATGAAAATTTTACTAATTAATTAGGGATTTATAAATTTATTTACTTAATATTTATAAATTATTTTTCTAATTTGATTAATTTTGTTTATTCGATTTAACCGAATAAGAAATTTTAAAATTGAAACCGAACCAAATTAACTAATTTTTTTTAGAAAAAATAATTGAAATTCTGAAATAACCGAACCAAATTTTTTAATTCGGTTGGTTCAGTCGGTTTATTCGGTTTAACCAAATTTTTGCTCACCCCTAGGTAGAAGATGTATCAACAACCCAATATCCTATTTATATGGGTTTTGCTCAAAGAACTCATACCCAATATCCTCTCCTCCTTTGGATCCCCTAGTTGCCTTCAGCCATAAACTCAGATAATTCCCAACAAAGGGCTCAGATCCATCATTTTCATCACTAGCACTTGAATTTCGCTATGCTAGCTCCACTCAACATATTTATCCTATATTATCATAAGAAAAATTAAAATAAAATTAAATAATTTAAAAACACATATAAAGATAGAGCTGATACACAACTAATAACATCTACTAATATAATATAAGTTATATTGCAATCTAAACCTTAATTGCTTTAGCTCTGTCCCCACTCCAAGTTTTATCCTTTTTTTGAAATGTACGAGTGAAAATATCTATAAAAAATAGCTCTCGCCCCATTTTCTTGGCCTAAAAAATCATGGTTAGAAATAATGAAATAATTTAAAATAAATTAAAATTTAAGTGTTTGAAAAAAATTATCAATTTGCGTGTATACTCATCTATATTGATTGAGCCGCTAGCATATGTTGTAGATAAGTCTCCATAATTATAAATTTGATTGAGTTTATTCTCTTGACTCCTCTTTCTGCTTTTCTCAGTTTCCTAAAAATTAGAGATTCTGACCCAATTTTCCTCAGTGATGCATGGTGGCTTTTTTCCCTTATCTTTGCATGATTAAGTACATGTAGAATGTGATCACCATATTTTTTCTTAAAAACTCTTAATTTTCAATTCTTCATTAGGGTCTCAAGTGAACACCGCTGAAATGAGAAATAAATAATTGATTATATATTTAATATTAATTTTATATATAAAATAAAGCGGATGCTAGTGGTTGTTGTTACAAATCTATGAGCGGAGTAATGAAAGCCAGTAAAATTGCTCTGATTGTGATGAAAAGATAGATACTAGTAGGGAATTTCTACATATTGCTAGGTACTATAGTTGTGGGTGGTGCTGCCACTATAGAATCTGAATCAAATAATGCAGTTTTGTGACATATGCGGCTGGGTCATATGAGTGAGGGATGGTAGAACTTCATAAAAGAGATTTATTGATTTATTGAAGGGTGTCAAGGCATGCAAACTCAACTTCTGCAACTATTGTGTTCTTGAAAAATAAAATAGAGTGCAGTTTAAGATAGTCACATACAAGACAGAGGGAATTCTGGACTATATTTATACAGATCTTTAAGGATCGACTAGTGTAGCATCATGTGGAAGATATGTGTATTTTGTGAGCTTCATAGATGATTACTCACAGAAAGTTTGAGTGTATTTCATGCGTCACCAGTTAGAAACTTTTTCAAAGTTCAAGATGTGGAAAACTAAAGTAAAGAATCAAACTGGAAGGAAACTCAAATGTCTGAGATCAGACAATGGTGGTACTGAGTACACAGATTCGAAGTTCTAGGAATTTTGTGAGCAACATGGAATCAAGAGACACTTCACGGTTCACTGGACACCACAACAAAATGGTGTAGCAGAAAGGATGAATAAGACGATAATCAAGAGAGCTCAATGTCTCAGATTGAATGCACGGTTTGAAAAGAATTTCTAAGCAAAGATAGTAAATATGATGTGCTTCTTGATTAATCAATCACCGAAAGCAACACCAAATGACAAAGTTTCATAGCACATGTGGATAGGAAATCTAGTTGATTACTCTAGTATGAGAGTGTTTGGGTGTCCCATCTACATGCATGTTTCTAGTGAAAATAGGTCAAAGATGGATGTGAAGTCTGGATAGTGTATTTTTCTGGGTTATCAAAAAGGGATGAAAGGCTTCAAGCTTTGGGATCCTAAGACAAACAAGGTGGTGATTAATAGAGATGTGATATTTGATGAAAGAGCCATGTTACAACATACTCAAGAGGAAGATAGACAAATACCATAAAATTACAACAACGATAAGGATGTTGAGCAGGTGGAGCTAGAAACCCATGGTTCTAATGATGGTAGCTCAAAGCACATGGAGCATTAGATTATAGTCAGAGACAAGACTAGACGTACCATAAGACCACCCACCAGATATGGTTTTGAGGACTTTGTCTACTACTTTTCATGAGGCCACACTCAGCTTAGAGAATGACAAGTGGATGAGTGCTATGGCGGAGGAAATAAAGTCATTGCATAAGAATAAGACGTGGGATATGGTGGAACTTCCTAAAGGGAAGAGGGCTATATGATGCAAGGGGGTATACAAGAAGAAAGAAATCATTTCATAAAAGGAGGATGAGAAGTTCAAGGCTCGACTAGTAGCAAAGGGACACAGAGGAAAGTGATTGATTATGATGAGATATTTTCTCCTATAGCCAGATATACATCTATCAAAGCAGTGTTGATTTTGGTAGTACATCATGATTTGCAGTTGGAACAAACAGACGTGAAGACATTGTTTCTTCATGTTGATTTGGAGGAGTAGATTTACATGTCACAACCATAAGGTTTTAGTCAGCCCAAGGAGGAGCACCTAGTCTGTAAATTGAAGAAGTCACTTTATGGGCTAAAGTAATCTCCAAGACAATGGTACAAGAGTTTTGACTCCTACATGCATGCTTCAAAATGGGTACAAAATATGTGAGTATCACTGATGTATTTATGTGAAGAGTTTTGATGATGATTTTTTTTATCTTCTTGCTACTTTATATGGATGATATGTTGATTGCTGTGAAGAGTATGACTGAAGTCAATAAACTAAAGAAGTTGTTGAGTAAGGAATTTGACATGAATGATTTGAGTACAGTCAAGAAAATTTTTGGGATGGAGATACATGAGACAGAGTCTCTAGGAGATTATGACTATCTTAGCAGAGTTATGTTGAAAAGGTATTGGATATATTCAACATAGAAAATGTGAAATCTGTAAGTACACTTCTAGTGCATCATTTTAAATTATCTCTTGCACAATGCCCAAGGATGGATGAGGAGATCCAAGATATGGATGATATGTTGATTGCTACGAAGAGTATGACTGAAGTCAATAAACTGAAGAAGTTGTTGAGTAAGAAATTTGACATGAATATTTGGGTGCAGTCAAGAAGATTATTGGGATGGAGATTCATGAGACAGAGTCTCTACGAGATTATGACTATCTCAGCAGAATTATGTTGAGAAGGTGTCGGACATATTCAACATAAGAAATATGAAGTCTGTAAGTACGCTTCTAGCGCATCATTTCAAATTATCTCTTACATAATGCCCAAGGATGGATGAGGAGATCCAAGATATGCCAAAGGTTCCTTATGCGAATGCAATTGATTGTCTGAGGTATGTCATGGTTTGCACAAGTCTTGACTTGGCATATGCTGTTAGTATAGTGAGCAAGTTTCTTTCAAATCTTGGTCGACAACATTGGGATGCAGTCAAGTGGATTTTCAAATACTTGAAGAATACTACAGATTATGACATAGTGTTTAGTAGACAACAGGGTGATCCTTCAATTATAAAATATGTGGATGCAAACTATGCAGGGGATCTAGATGATAGAAGATCTACTACAGAGTATGTGTTTATTGTGGCAGGAGGACCTATTTGTTCGAAGTTCATGGTACAACCAATAGTTGCACCGTCCGCTACTGAGTCAAAGTACATAAGAGCAACTGAAGTAGCTAAGGAAGTATTGTAGCTTATAGGATTAGTCAGAGCACTGGGTATTCAATAAGGTGGAGTCAAGGTGTATTGCAATTGCTAGAGTGCTATCAATTTGGCAAAGAATTAGGTGTATCATGCAAGGACCAAGCATATTGATGTGAGGTTTCACAAGATTAGAGAGTTGATATCTTTAGGGGAAATACTACTTGAGAAATTTCACACTTATGAAAATGTTGCAGATATGTTGACAAAGCCATTACTATTTTGTCATTACTATAGAGAAGTTCAAGCATTTCATCCACTTCATAGTTGCTAGAGAGACACAACCCAAACTCAATGGTCCAAGTGGAAGTCTTTCTGGATGCTCGAATTTCTCTTAAGAGGTGGGTATTTGCTAAAGTAGAGATTGTTAGAGATGGCTCATAACGAAGAGCCGTGTCAGAAGCTGAGTATTTGAGATGAATTTTGTCACTGCTAGGCACGGGGCATGCCACATGGGGCACGACACCCGTGTTGGCTGTGTCCGATGGTTTGGATACCTAAGCATGGGGCATGCCACCGGATACGACTCGTGCTGGTCATGTCGAGGGTTTGGATACCCAAGCACGGGGTGTGCCATCGAACACAACCCGTATTGGGTGTGGGTGAGGGTTTGATTGCCCAGGCACGAGATGTGCCACCGAACACGCCCAGTGCCAATGGTGCCTAATTGATCGGGATTTATGAAATTAATTGATATTTTTTATCTGAAATATTATGTATGAGTTGGGTTGTATAAATATGATAATCGTAATTCTAAAGCTATTTTTGTTAGAGAGTTCTTAGCTATCCTGTGGAGTGGGCACATCGCCGAACTACAATAATTTTTTTTTCATTTTCTCTCCTCACTCTATTCTTCTTCTTCCTCTTCGATTTTTCTTCAATGGTTATTCACTGTTGTTGTGATGCAATCTCAACAGTATCAATAATATTTAAAAAATAAAGTTTTATTTATTAAATTAATATTTTAATTGATGGCGTTGTATAATTTTATATTAACATTTCCTAATTAACTAGTGTAGAATTAATTTGAATTTTCTTGTAGTAATAAAATGTCTTATCTTCGCACGATTAATTTTGAGAGTAATTGACGTTCTCTTTTAATTCGCCTAATAAATAAATTTAGATATATATATATATATATATAAAGTTAAAATTTAAAATATTCATAAATATGTGCTTTATTTATAAAATTAAATTTATAAGTCATACATGATTCCAGAAACTAAAACAAATGGATAAAAAAATGGAGCTAAAACAAATGAAATGAAATGCAGGAATTAAAACAATGTGCCTTTTTAAAGATTCCTGGGGCTCAAACTGCGTGCGCGAGATCGGACGGACGATCTCATTGTCCAAAGACAAAAGAATTAACGATGCTCATACAACGGACGATCTCAATTGTCTTGGATTCCCTGATTTCTGCTTTCCAAAAGGAATTGTCTGTTTGCTAAAACCACAAAACTCCCGGTTTATTTTCATTTCTGGAAATCAACAAACATCCGGTGACCCGGTAAACAGCCGAGTCCCATGTGGTCCGCCGCCGTCCCTCCCAGCTGCTTCGTGCCCACCGCCACCGTTGCTTACCTCCACGTGTACCCGGATCTGCGCCACTTCCCACCTCTCCCCCGTCACGTGCGGCCTTCACACGCGTCCCCCGTGACGCCATCACGTGAACAACCACCCCTCTGATGGCGGCGTCGGTAACTCGTATATAAAGCAAGCCATGATGGAGGAAGGATTACTCAATCTCAGCAACCGGGTTACCGGTTCGTCCGCGCATCGTGTGAGAAATAGCCTTACGAGGAATCGGAGATGGGATCCACCATCCTGGCCCGCGCTGGCCCCTTCCTCGCATCGCCGAGGAAGGAAGCAGCGCGCAATTCCAGCGCCGGGGACTCGTTCCTCAGGCACCGGTGCGCCTCCGCGCTCCATTTCGAAACGGAGGGCGCGTGGAAAGGGCCCCTCCTTCGGCGCTTCAGATCGGAGGCCGATCTTTCCCGATCGAATCGTTCCCCTCGTGCCGGCCTCCGCGCCCCGATCCCGGCGAAGGTGGAGGAGGAAGGTGTGGATGATTTGGCGGTGAAGTTGTGTGATCTGGGAGCGTCGAAGCCGATGAGACAGCAGGAGGCGCTGGTGGGGCAGGGGCAGCTGGTGGAGTATACTGGCGGTGGGAGTACTGGAAAAGGGAAGAATATCGGCGGATCAAGGAAGGGTGATGGCGAAAGCCGCGATCGGGATGACAACAAGAGGATCTCCGACTATTACCAGCAGATGCTGCAGATCGATCCTGCCAATCCGCTCCTCTTGAGGAACTACGGACGATTCCTGCACGAGGTGAGTGAAAATTCGCCGCTGCTCGTAATGGAACAGAAAGTTTGATAATTCCCCTCTGATTTCCTCTTGTGAATTAGGTGGAAGGCGATGCGAAAGCTGCGGAGGAATGCTACGGGCGGGCCATCCTGGCGAGCCCACCGGACGGCGAGGTGCTCTGTCTCTACGGGGAGCTGCTATGGGAGAATCACAGGGACGTAGAGAGGGCAAAAGGATACTTCGAGCGCGCCGTCAAAGCATCCCCAAACGACTGGTAATCAAATTTCCTTCTTCCCCTTCCCTTCCCCAAAAAAATCGATCTTGCGGTGTTACAAGTTCTTCACTTGATCTCTGATACCAATTTATTTGTTAATTTGCAGCTTCGTTCTGGGTTCGTATGCTCATTTCCTGTGGGTCGCCGAGGAGGAGGAAGAAGAAGAGGCCAGATCGAGGGATCGTCGGCATTAGTAGAGGCGTTTTGATCAGGATTCGCAGGAACAGTCGCGGCGGAGTCCATTTCACGGAAGCGGAATTGTAAATAAAAAATAAAAAAATAGAGAATTAGTGGAAAATTTTAAATTAATGTATATATTATATTAGTAATAAAAAATAAAATTCATGAAATTATAAAAAATTAATATATCAATACTTAATTATCCTACAATAACAATATAATAACAAAATAGAATAAAAATTATATTTTTTCAGAGTTAATACTCTAAAAGTGACAGAAATAATCAAATCTTCATTATATTAATACATTAAAGAAAGACAAGAAAGAATTAAACCGACCGTTGATTGGGGTTATCTTTGATAATCTTAATTATCTATTGAAGGTTTTATTTAGTTTAATTGATTTTTAAGTAATATAGTATCACTATTATATCAATAAATAGATATTTATAATTTGAGAATATGGTTAGCAGGACAATTTAAAATTTTTTATGATTTCGAAGGTTAATAAATTATTTTTTCATATTTATCTTTCGATTTTATGATCGATTTCTAAATAATATAGCATCACTGTCGTATCAGTAAATGAGTTATAATTTATAAAATCTAATTGAAATCGAGTTGATTAATTTAAGGGAGACTTGCTTAAAAATACCCAATGGAAAACTTATCTTTGTGGTCAGTCCCCACTCATGAATTTCTTTGCATGCACTCCCCAATCTCCTCAATCTTTAGTTTCAACTCCCCCAATACATAAATTTACAAATTTACCCTCCACCTCCTGCTACCTTTTCCTTCTCTTGAAAATATTTTCCTCGATAAATGGCTGTCTTTTCCCCTTCGCTCTCCCTGTCGCCTCCTGCTGCTCTCACCTCCACCTCCTCTTCGTCTTCTTCCTTTCCTTGGAAGCGTAGAGGTTCGCATCCAATGCTGGGCTCCCACCTCACGGCCGTCGGATTAGGTTTCCATTGTATGCGGCGGCGACTTGCCGCCGCGTCGGTCTCCTTGGTGTCGCCCTTCGACGGCCACCCCGTCTCCGACGCCACGATCTTGATGTCGTCGTACTTGAGCGCCGACATCGCCGTGAACACCGCGTCGATTTGGGCGTCGAAGAGGCTGTAATACTTGAGTCCGTTACCGGCGTCGACGACTCCGGAATTAGGACGGAACAGGGCGTAATCAAGGGAAATGACATCGGAATTCGCTTCGTAGGCGAAGAAAGGGTAGGCATTGATCATGAGATACGAGCCGGTCTGTCGCAGAAACTCTAGCACCGGCCAGATCACCGTCTCTACTAGCTCCGGCCGGAAGCTGCCAGAGGAGGAGGGGTAGGAGTTTTGGAGCGCCGTGAGGGTGATGGGGGACGAGATCTTGACGTCGGCGTCGAGATGGAGGTGGGCGAGCGCGGTGTGGACGTTCTGCATCGTCGGGACGAGGAAGTTGGTGATGTTGCGGGGGAAGACGAAAACCTCATTCCCGACGGCGATGGACTGGATCTGGGTGGAGGGGTAGTAGGCGGCGACGTTGCGCTGCACCCATTGCAGAGCGAAGCCCAGACGGGCGGCGACGGAGGCGAGGAGCTCGTTGGGCATGGTGACTACCACCTTGATGCCGGAGCCGACGAGGGCGCGTAGGACGGACGGGTCAGCGTCGTATAGCTTGACGTGGCCAATGCCGTTGGATTTCAGCAGCTCCACCACTTTGGTCGCCGGAGGCAGGTTGTTGGCCACCCTGCCGTAGTTGACACCGACGTTTTCGGCTTCTGCAACCAAATAAACCGCCATTGAACAAAAGAAAGCTAATTTCGAGCTCAGAAAAAGGTGATTTTTCTCGCCGTACCGGAAATAGAGGAGGCGAGGAAGGAGAACAACAAGATGGAACAAAATGGAAGAAGTCATGGAGCATGAAATGAGATGAATAATCTAGATAAAGGAAGAAAAAATAGCAGATTCGAAGAATGAGGAGAACTCACCACCAGTGTAGTTTGATTTCTTCCTCAGATTGCAAGGATTAGGGATGGAGAAAGCGACGGAGAGAGCAGAGTGAGCAGAGCGAAGGAAGAAGACGAAGTGCACTCTTAAGTGGCAGCATCAGCATGCAATTAGGGAAATTTCATTTTGGTCCTGAAACTTATTAAAAATGTTAATCGACCATCAATTAGGGAATTTCAATTTTATATCTATTTTTTTAGATATAAAATTCTAAATATATATATACATGTGCTGTTAAAATAGTTTTAAAATTTTAATTAGCTTTTATATTATAAACATACAGAATAGAAATGGTTTAACATCTATCAAATAAAAGATGCAACTGATTCGCAAAGATAAGGTGTTAGAAACAAGTAAAAGTATTATACTTTTTTTTTGGAAATATTATGAAGTGGTGTTAACACAGTTCTTCTGAATAGATAAATTTTCTCTTTTACAAGGAGAACAAGAACAATAGTCATGCTGACAAAATGATTATTTAAGGATTGAAAAGATGAAAGGTAATTCATCAAGAGAAGTAAGGGGATACAAAATGCCAAGAGCAAGGGAACTACCAATGAGAACAAATTTTAAAGTTAATAAAAGAAATTCAAAGCTTGGATCATGAATTAGAAGCCAAATTCAGCTATGGATGATGAAAAATTAGCAATGAAGTAGCAATTGTGGATTCCTGGTAACATTTTATCTAATCCAATAGTGTTAGTGTACAAAGAGAAGGTCATGAAACATATGCACTACTTGTAACTTCAAGTATTAATAATAGCTTTACCGTCAGCAGTCCTTACAATTTTCGTCCTAGTAGCACTATATTGTTTTTTGATTAACTGAACCATCATTCCAGTAAGCAAATGTTTGAGCTAAAAAGAAGATGAAGCCAAATGAAAAAGAAGACAGGATAGAACCAGTAAACAAATTCAGTTCCGGCATGAAGCACTGTCACCGCTGTCCTCCATCAAAATTATAACCACAAGAACCACAACTACTCCCGAAATTTAAACTGAAGATTAAACGCTTACAAGAGCCAATCTTGGTGGCCGAAGGCCGAGCCGACTTTCGGATCTCCGCCGATAGAGAGCTAGTCGATGTTCCTCAAATCTCCTCGTCAGATCCGACGGCACAAACCTGATCACACTACCAGTCGGTCGCCGCCTACCGCCAGCAATGCTGGAAGGGAACTCGCTAGGCCCTTCATCACCGGTCGTTAATGAAAGTTGCCAAGCCCCGAGGACAAAGAAAGCGAGAATAACGAGAGCAAGCCCAAGCATCAGGAGTCGCGACCACCAGAACCCCGTTCCCTTGCGCGGAGTTTGTCGATGCCTCCGATCTGGCGACGGACGCCCACCGACACTATCG
The DNA here is from genome assembly GCF_044706935.1 of Curcuma longa. Classification (NCBI taxonomy): domain Eukaryota; kingdom Viridiplantae; phylum Streptophyta; class Magnoliopsida; order Zingiberales; family Zingiberaceae; genus Curcuma; species Curcuma longa. Next base: position 1,469,871 of record NC_133873.1, on the reverse strand, counting down.
ATTTGGTGCCCTCGCGAGATATCCACATGCAATCCCCTCCTGGAGAACGCCAAACGAGCCATCCCCTCCTCCCCGTTTGCTCTTCCCTCCTCCTTCGAGCTCGCAGAAGCGAGTGGAAGGTGTCAACGAGAAGTTCCGATCTCCATCGCCGAACAGGACAGGAGGAGGACAGCGATCCATTTAACGGGTCCCTTTATTCGGATTCGGATCGACCGACGTAATCTCGTGGACCGACTCCCAGACCCACCTATTTGCTTGTCCAACACTTGATTTTAAGGCTCCATTGAATCAATTAGATGGATCATTTTTTGATAAAATAAAAGTGGATTATCTTTTTTGTTTTTGGCAATTATGAAAGGGAACCTCTAAAATTGTCAATTCTCAAAAAGGGCACCTTATTTTCAAAATTTTCAATAGGCTTATTATACCCCTCTTATCAATAGTTAATCTATTATTTTTTTCAAAGCATTCGAAATTCAAAAAATTTATGATTTGGATGTATATTCTCTCCTCTCATTTTTTTTTCTCTCAGCTCGCATGTCGATTTTTTTTATTAAACTTAATTATTTTTATCTAGGACTTAACTTTAAAAGATATTGATGATTCAAATGCATTTTTTTTAATTTAATCATTAAATTTAGCATAATCCTTTAAATTTATTTATTTTTATTTTAAATTTTAAATTTTAATAAAGAATTAAAAAATTAATACAACAAAAGGTTAATAAAAAAATTAAAAATATTTTTCCAGTTTTTAATATTTAATTACAAAAAATAAATAATAAAATAAATTTTTAATTATTTTATTAAAGATTCTCATTAAAAAATTATCAATGATGTTATAAATCTAAAATTTATATTAAATTAATATTATTCACTCTAAATAATATTTTTTAAAATAATATTAAATTTTTATTAACCGAACTATGTGTCAATTTTTGAAAATCAACATCAGCACCAATTGATCTTCAAAACCAACAATTGCATAGTGGTGCTAATTTTCAAAATTAACACCATAGTGCATGGTGCAACTCTGGTTCAATTGAAAATTTCGGTTTAATCGAATTAAATGTTTAATCTAAACTGAATTTATTATAAGTAACCTATTTTTTTAAAAATATAAAAATTTTAAAATAATCAAACTAAAATTTTAAATTCAATTGATTATTTTGGTTTAATTTAACTTTTACTCGCCCCTAATCCTAATCCTTTACATCAAAAATTATATTACATTTCTATTTAACTAACAACTCAGTGGCAATTATGCTTATGTGATAAAAATATATAGCTAACATTTTATTTTTAAATCATATACAAAATAAAGAATTCTTAATAACTTTAGAATACTATGGTGCTGATTTCGAAAGAACATCACCATACTGGTGTTGATCTTCCGAAATTAACACCAAAGTGTGTGCCAATTGGTACGCAACCATAATTCCATTTACGATGATTAGGGCGAGGTTTGCGTTGGTGCAATTGATCTCCAATGTTTTGATGGTTTGATTTGAACGATATGTTTAAGGGAATTTAGTCAAGGGTAACTAAGATGAATGTAGAGTCCAAGCAAGTCAAGATTGACTTGAAGCTTGAAAGCAAGTGAGAAGTCCAATAGAATAACATATTTAGCAATTGGTGAAAAAACCTAAAGGAGCGTATCTTAGGTGATGAAAAATTTTGGAGGAGTGAACTCCAAAATCCTAAAGGAGTAAACCTTAGGTAGTATAAGTCCTAGTTGAAAATTAATAGTAAAAGTTCTAACGGAGCTAGGCAGTGGAAGTTCTAATTAAAAATTAGACAGTGAAAGTCCTAACTGGGCTAGGTAGGCGAAGACTTAGTTGAGAACTAGGTTAAGTAGTTGGGAGCTGAATACTTGACAAAAGGATAAGTCTTAAAGGAGCAAACTCCAAGCAAGTGAACATAGTAGGTTAGATAAACTTAATACTAGATTTTTGCATAGTTTTTCTTATTGTTTGTGTGTTTGTTTTGCAAGAAACAACACCCAGGCAAAGGCTCGGGCCGGACCAGTTGAGACCTAATCCGAGTAATCGAACCCATGGTCTAGTCAACCGGAAAGTAATCCAGTAGATCAAAAAGTCTGATCAACTGGATAATCGAAAGGCCAAAACTTAACCCAAAGAGAATTGAATTTACAATTGAGTCTGATTAAGAACTAAACAATGAAAGTCCTAGGGGGCTAGGTAGGGGAAGACCTAGTTAAGAACTAGGTTAAGTAGCTAGGAGCTGAATACTTAACAAAGGGATAAGTCTTGGAGGAGTAAACTCCAAACAAGTGAACTTAGTAGATTAGATAAATTGAATACTAGGTTTTTGCATAGTTTTATTTATTGTTTGAGTATTTATTTTACAGAAAATAACACCCTAATAAAGGCTCAAGTCAGATCAGTTGAGAACTGATTTGAGTGATCGGACCCATGGTCCAGTCAACCGGAAGGTAGTCTGGTAGACCGAAAAGTCCGATCAACTGGATAATTAAAAGATTAAAACATAACCTGAAGAGAATAGAGTTTGCAGCTGAGTTAGTAGAGGTCCAGTTGACTGAAAGAGTGTCAATCGAGCTCTTTAAAAGGGAGTCAAGGTAGCCTCTACAAACAACAACTGCAAGCATCCATCTTCGTCCTACTGTCCAAAAAGTGCTCCAAGCTCTACTTGTATGATTCAAGAAGCACCAGGAATATTATTGCAACATTCAAGGTTTCCAGCTAGATCTACACAAGTTTGTTTCTTTTATGTTTGTACTTTCATTGCCTTACAAAAATTATAAAAGGTTTCTCCACCTCTGAATAAGAAAAAGATACTAGTGGACGATCGCTTCGTGTATAGCCCTTAGACGTAGCACCCTAGACAGTGTGAACTAAATAAATCTTGTCTCTCATGTTCTTTACTTGTCTTTTTGTTTAAGTTGTTTTATTATTCCAGTGCTACTAATGACTCTGATAGAAAAAGAAATGATGAAAAATATTATCGCTATTCACCCCCTTTAGCGATTAATAAGATCCTACAACTTACACATCATGTCTACCTTCTCCACACTCAGCTCTTCCATTACATGTCATTTTTTCATAAATCTAAAACCCCTAGATCCATCAATAAGTTTTGATCAAAACTCATTAATGGACCTAGAGAGCTATGATCAAACTCATTCCAAGTGCTACATATTTCTAAAGGGGAAATGATACTTAGCATGAAAAATCTCAACATGAATATAGCATGACACTCACATTGGCAGTGGGTCCCACTGACATGCAGTGGGATCCACTGCATGCAGTTGTGAGTGTCATGCTCTATTCATGTTGAATTTTTCATGCTAAGTATCATTTCTCTTTCTAAAGTGCCCTAAAATCTATATGTGCCCAAAGATATCAATTTGAAGTCATTAACATCAATGATAAGAAGGTTTAAAATTTCAAACTTTAAGCAATTGACACATATGTAGGGATCTATATGCGCCCAAAAATAATTTTAGCCGCATAAACACAGCGGAAAAAGAGATCCCTCCAGAAGATCCATGCAAAAATCATACTCGTTTATCGATTTATCTATTGAAATCGAGATTACCTTCGGAGCGTGCCCTTCGCAATCCGGACAGCAACCTTTTTGCCTTCAAAGATTAGCGGATCTCAGCGCGATCAGTGTGTTCGCGCCTCCACGGTATTCACACGAACACCGAGATGGAGAAGAACAAGACTGCGGTGCTAGCCACAAAATCATGTTAGGCCAAGGTGGTAGAAGCAAGAGGGAATAGAGAGACGCCCAAAAACTCACGGTCACCACCACTAAGAAGGGAAGAAAGGCCTAATTAATCCCATCATTAATCCCATTAATGACCATCATTAATCCCATTAATGATGGCGATTTTCATTCCATATAATTAAACCTCATTTATCCCCTCTTAAGTGATCATGCAAACCTCCTTTTAATGGATCCGAATTTGACTTGAGTCCTACTCAAGTCTCACTCAATCCTACTTGACTCGAGTCCAACTCGAGTCCAACTCGAGTCTTGTTCATTCCGAATTAACTTGATTGGCACTAAGGACTGACACTAACAACATACCCATAACTTATCGTAGGGATGTCAGAACCAATCATGGACACCATAAATACCTTTACTACACTACCCTCTCCCATTATATGTCAATGTTTCAAAAATCCAAATCCCTTAGTCCATCAATGGATTTTGGTTAAAACTTATTGATGGACCTAAAGAGCTCTGATTGGATTTATTCCAAGTGCTATAGGTTTTTGAAGTACTCTAGAGTCTATAGTCTATATGTGCTTAGAGATATCAGCTTAAAGTCATTAAATTAGTGATTGAAAGGTTTTTCAACATTTTAAACTTTAAGACAATTGACATATATATATAACTTATCATAGATATGTCAGAATCAAACATGGATATAATAAATACTTTCACTGCACTATCCTCTTTCATTAAATGTCAACTTTTCAGAAATTTAAATTTCTTAAGCCTATCAATGAGTTTTGGTTAAAACTCATTGATGGACCTAAAGAGGTTTAATTGGACTTATTCCAAGTGCTATAGGTTTCCAAAATGCCCCGGAGTGCCCAGAGCTATCATCTTAAAGTCATCAACATCAGTGATCAAAAGGTTTTCAAAGTTTTAAACTTTAAGACAATTGACATATATCAATAACTTATCATATGGATGTCAAAATTAGTCATAGACACCATAAATACCTTCACTATATACTACTCTCTTCCATTACATGTCAACTTTTCATAAATCCAAATCCCTTAAGTCCATTAATGGGTTTTGCCTAAAACCATTGTTGTATCTAGAGAGCTATGATCGGACTCATTCCAAGTGCTATAAATTTTAGAAGTGCCCCTGAGACTATATGTGCTCTAATCTATTAACTTGAAGTTATTACCATAAGTGATCAAAAGATTTTCAAAGTTTTAAATTTTAAGGCAATTGGCACATACCCATAAATTATCGTAGGGATGTCAGAACCAATCATGGGCACCATAAATACCATCATTGTGCTACCCTCTTTCATTACATGTCAATTTTTTAAAATCAAAATCCTTTAGGTTCATCAATGGAGTTCAGTCAAAACCCATTAATAGACCTAGATAGCTCTGATTGGATTCGTTCTAAGTGCTACAAGTTTCTAAAGTACTCCAAAATCTATGTGTGCCTAAAGATATCATCTTGAAGTCATTAACATTTGTGATTAGAAGGTTTTCAAAGTTTTAAACTTTAAGACAATTGGCACATACCCATAACTTATAGTAGGAATGTCAGTTGTAGTCATGGACATCATATATACCTTCACTGCATTACCTCTTCCATTGATGGATCTAGAGAGCTCTTGTCAGAATTCATTCCAATTGCTATAGGTTTCTAAAGTACTCTGAAATTTATATAGTTGATGCTAGAAACACCACACTGAACCTAAAGTTTTGATGTATGGCTAAGTTTAAGTTAGTATGTGAGTATTTTGATGGATGTTGTCAAGTGTGCAAGTGCAAGAAATTTGATAATTGGACAAGTCTTGGTTGGAAACTAGACGATGGAAGTCCTAGCAAGGCTAGGTAGTGCAAAGTTTTGATTGGGAACGAGGCATTGGCTAAGTCCTAGTGAAATTAGATAGTACAAGTCTTGGTTGGGAACCAAGTAGACAAAGTCTTGATTGGGAACCAAGCAACAAAAGTCCTAGTTGAGAACTAAGTAGAGCAAGTCTAAGTGGAATTAGTTAGGAGTTGAACTTGGCAATTGATATTAGATGAGTCGGTTGGGAGCTGAACATTTAGTAAAGGTATGCACGAGTAAAGTTAAATATTATATCCTACTCATTATGTGTAACCAATGTAGGAAAGTTAAACTCGATGGTTCTAGGTGATAATTTCGACTGACGGAGTTGAGGCTTACCAGGCGACCGGAGCAAGGGTGGGCGGCCATAGCCTTTGAGCGATAGAGATTCTTCTAGGCGATTGGTGATAACAAGATCCAGCGATCCTGACAAGATCATCAAGATCAAATTTAACTAAGCTCCAGGCGACTGGAGGGTGTCCAGTCGACAAAAGACCATGGACAGTGTTATCTACTGAGTAAATATCGTCGACAAGTCAGCAACGTCTAGACGACCAAAGAGTGTCCAATCGATTGGAGCTTGCCATGTCAACATTATTAATTTATTTTTATTTGAATTTTTATGAGTTATCATTTTAATTTATGATATGAATTAAGTTATATTCCATAATTAAATAGAACTTGATGATAATTAATTTTATTATTTAAATTTAAGTTCTTAAATTTTAAATTTGACTTGTTAAAGTTGATAAATTTATTTTCTTAAATTTTTAGATTTAATTTTAAATTTTTTATATTTAATTTCAATTTTTAGAATTATTCATTATTTTATAATTAAAAGGTACTCGATTATAATTAATTTTATTATTTAAATTCTAATTTTTAGTATTTAAATTTAAATTAGTATTTTTAAAATTTGAAAATTTATTGTAAGAATTTTTAGGATTTACTTTTAAATTTTTAGTTGTTAAATTATTAATTTTAAAATTTATCTTGTTGGATTTTAAATTTATCTTATTATTAAAATTATCTTGATAATATAATTCTGAATTATTAATTAAACTTAAATTATTAGATTTATCTTAATAATTATTAATTTTATCTGGGTTGAATTATTAATTAATTTTTAATTTATTAAATTAATTAAATTTGAATTTTTTAATTTTGAATTATGTTACAGATTTGATTTAATTTTTTATTTATTTGAATTATATCTAGATTATTTTTATTATCATAATTAATTAAATTTAAATTATTAATAATTAAATTTTTTAATTTTAAATTAGTTAAATTATTATCTAATTTAAATTTATTAATTGATTTATTTAACTTAGGTGAATTGTAAGATTTAAATTTAAATTTTTTAAATTAATTAATTTATTTTTATTAATTAAAATTTAAAAAATAATTGACTTTTTAAAATTAGTATTATTAATTAAAATTTTAGAATTAATTACCTTTTTTAATTAGTATTCTTAATTAAATTTAATTTTGAATTTTTTGATTTATTTAAATTTTTTAAATTAAAATTTTTATTAATTAAATTTTCAAAATTATTTAAATTTAAATTAGTCAAATTGATTAATTTTAAATTTTTTGAATTATTAAATATGTTAAATTTGTTAATTTTGAATTTTTAAAATTATCTAAATTTTTAACAAAAATAAATCTATCTTGTAAAATTCTAAGAGCATTTTCATAAATTAATGTACTTATTGGAATCATAACCCGTAATTTCAATTTTGACTTATTATTTATCTTCTTCTCTAGGTACCAATTTTTATAATATCTGCATTTCTGACACTTAAAGCTTGTAATGTGCTCTTTGTTTCTCCGGACTCTTGGCATTAGTTGCTCCTTTACCACCGGTGGTGTCGTCCGAGTTTTACGAGTATGATATTGGTTTTTATAGTATCCTCTCTCCCTGCACTTAAAATATATATATTATATGTAATTTACAACAAACTTTTAAAATAGTACATCATTCCCCCTCCATCTTTGCCTTCTTGCTCCTATGGCGGTTAGTCTAATCAAGAGTAGGCCTACTCTGATACTAATTGTTAGAATCGATGGAATTAATATATCTCCATAGGTATGATAGTGTCAACTTTGGGCCTAAGTTCTCATGATTTTGATTTTGATCTCAACCTAAAATGGCTCATCCCAATAGAGATATCTTTCATCTTATAAACTCATAATCTTCTCCATGTATTTTCAATGTTGGACTTTGATTGTAATCCCAACAATTATCCCCTCAAATGAAAGACCACCATACACCAATCGAGGCCAGCTTGACATCCAATCCCTTGACCCACCAAGCCTCCTTGCCTTAATGTCCGATCCTCTTAATCCATCAAGACTGTCTAGTATCCGATTCAACTGACATATTGGACTTATCTGCCTCGAGTGTTGGCGATCTGGATCTCCGTCCTACGATCCGGATTCTATCCGCTCCGAAGAGCATAGAACCCCACAGAACAACTGTTGGATCTCTTGGATACCGGCTAGAGAGGGGGGGTGTGAATAGCCGTCCACACTTTTCGTCTTTTCTTCCTTAGTCTTCGTTGGCACAGCGGAATGAACAATCAGAGAACACGAAGACTGAATCAGCACACTCGACACAGGTATTTAACGAGGTTCGGAGATGATGCTCCTACTCCTCGGCGTGTCCGTAAGGTGGACGATCCCTCGATCTATCGGTAGATCAGACCCCGAAAAAATACCGGCTATAATCTTCTCCTTCTCGGTGGAGGAACCTCTCCACAGATTGTCTCAAATGATACAAAGATAAGCTCAAGACAAGGAGAATACAATGAATCAAAGATCGGACAACAGAGACAACAAGAACCGCTTGCTGCTCAGCCTGTTCCTCCAAACACAGGACGTTGCTCTAGACAGAGCCAACAAGAACAGCTAGCAGCACAAGCCTGTTCCTCCAAACACAGGACGTTGCTCTTGTTTCCTCTTCTTCAATTCACGATCAGGCTCTCGTAAGATTGGCAATGACGCTTCTGAGCTCTCAAGGATGATCAACGAATAGTCGTGGAAGCTCACATCCTCAGCGCTGCTTCTCGCTTCTCTTATAGCCTCTGCTTGGTTCTTGTGCCCAACGGATCCCTGCACTGTTCTGACACCAGCTGCCGTCCGTTGTCACAGAACTCTCCCTGCAGAAGAGACAGCTCAAAAGCCCGCCTTGGAACTCTCACCATACATTTGAATTTCCCTCCATAACCTGTCCTGTATATCTGCACACTCAAAAGCAGCATTAAAAACATTCCAGCACAAGGACAGTATAAGGATGGATAAAACATTAAAGTTCAGGTCACGAGCAAAGCTACCAAAACTTTCTCGGACTAAGCAGGAGACCGGGCCACCAAGGCCCTCCTCCTGGAATCAAGAGACCGAGCCACCAAGGCCCTCCTCTTGAGGAATCCGGTTCAGAGCCACCAAGGCTCCCGGAGATCGAGCTACCAAAGCTCACGGTCCCGAGCCGAGCTACCAAAGCTCTCCCGGACCAATCAGGTTCTGAGCCACCAAGGCTCCCTGAGATCGAGCTACCAAAGCTCACGGTCCCGAGCCGAGCTACCAAAGCTCTCCCGGACCAATCAGGTTCTGAGCCACCAAGGCTCCCTGAGATCGAGCTACCAAAGCTCACGGTCCCGAGCCGAGCTACCAAAGCTCTCCCGGACCATCCCGGCCATTCGCACCAAGCTCCCGGCCACTCAGGTTCTGAGCCACCAAGGCTCCCTGAAGTCTAGCTACCAAAGCTCTCGGTCCCGAGCCGAGCTACCAAAGCTCTCCAGACCTGTCCCGGCCATAGCACTAAGCTCTCGGCCAAATCAGGTTCTGAGCCACCAAGGCTCCCTGAAGTCGAGCTACCAAAGCTCTCGGTCCCGAGCCGAGCTACCAAAGCTCTCTCGGACCTCCCGGCCATCAGCACCAAGCTCTCGGCCAACCCGGTCCTAAGCCACCAAGGCTTCTCCTGGACCAACCCGGAGACGAGCTACAAAAGCTTTCTCCATTCGCCCACGAACACCAAGTTCTCGGCTACTTCGGTCCTAAGCCACAAAGGCTCCTTCTGGACCAATCCGGAGACGAGCTACCAAAGCTCTCTCCATTCGCCCACGAGCACCAAGCTCCCGGCTATCACAGTCCCGAGCCACCAAGGCTTCTTGTCTCTCGGCCAAGGGCAATACCTTCCCGGTTTTACCTCACCTGATCAGTGAAACCTTCTCTCCCGGCTTCACTTCTTTAGACCCGGGACAAACTCAGCTTCGTCCAAGCTAACATCAGTGTTCTCCCGGCCAGGACTTCTCTCGTAAGCCTATACTTATCTCTCCCGGCCTCATTTCTCTCGGGTAAATAATCTTCTCCCGACGTCCTAGATACTCTTTTCTTCTTTCCGGCTAAGCTTCTCTAGACTCAGATGACCTTCTTCCCGAGTAAGGTAGTATATTTCCCGACCAAGACATTATTTTCCCGGACAGTATCTTCTCGGCAAAGAGCAGGATTTTCCCGGCTAAGAAGAGCAGAATTTTCCCGGCTAGCACGGATACGTTGGTGATCGACCACATGGTCGATCACGGGTCGAGCACACAATAGTCGACCAAAGCAATCGACCACATGGTCGATCAAAGCTAGCTGGTCGACCACGTGGTCGATCAGAGCTAGCTGATCGACCAAGTGGTCGACCAAAAGGATGCATATGGTCGACCATTGGTCGACCAAGCAACATGCATGAGGTTGTGCATGCTATGTACGTGTTGCATGAGCTTGATTAAAGTAATTCTTGCATTTGCATTCCTTAATCTCCAAGCATGCATGCTATCACCAATTAATCAACTTTATTAACCAATTAATTCTTGCATGATTAGTGATGAACTCCATTAATCAAGCCACTTCATTAATCAATCACCATGCATACATATTAATCAACTTCATTAATCAACGGGCGTTCTGGATCTCCGTCCTGCGTTCCGGATTCTATCCGCTCCGAAAAGCATAGAACCCCACAGGACAAAAATTTTATCCCGCCTGGATCAATTGACAAAGTCTACAAAAGACTAAGTCAATCGATCCTCAGGATCGCCGATTCCTAAATTACTAACTACGGTTTAAGACTAGTTCTAAGTAAAATTAAAACTGCGGAAAATAAATTTTACCCGAACCTTGTTGATAACCTCGGAGCCTTCCGCTGTATTCCTATCTTCTTCCTGGACGTTGGGTGGACAACGATCTTCCAGAACTTAAGGACTGCAACTTCCGGATGAAGATGCCTTGGATCGCCTTGCTTCTTCTCGCAGCAACTTCGCCTCTTCTTGTCTTCTTTCCAGGATCCGACCACCAACCTTAGGAAAAGGTTCGACCACCTTGAGCAAGAAAGAAAGGGGCGGAGGAAGAAGAAAAGGAAGAAGAAAAGAGGGAGGGAGGCGGCGGCACCAAGAGGAGAGGAGAAGAGAGGAGAGAATTCCGAAATCGATTCGATCTCGTAATCCTTTTTCTCTTGAATGAATATTGTGCCGCCCACCCCCCCTCCTTTTATAGCCTCCACGCCAACACCAAGTCCTTGGTCGCCCATTAAAAGATTGATTCTAATTTGGATTGATTCCATGAACCAATTCCAAATTATAGAACCATCTTGGATCTAGGCCCTTGGATTAGCTTGCTTGGTTTCTAGCCGTCGGATCTTTTTGATTTGGTTTTTCCTTTTTAAAAAAAATGAAATCAACCTTATCCTCATCTAGATGTGGCCGGCCACCCTTGGTTCATCCATTGAACCAACTTTATATAAAAAGAGAAAATAAAACCGAACCGAAGAGATCTCATCCGTCGGATGCAACTTAATCTCATCTAACGGTTACGATATAATCTCCTTTAATATAACTTGATCTCTTCGATCCAATGGCCATGATGAACTCCCTTGGGCGTGTGGTTCAATGAACCATGCCTGGTTCACCTCGTGAACCGGTTCTTCCTTCCAAAGAGAATTAAAACCGAACCGGAGAGATCTCGTCCATCGGACGCGACTTAATCTCATCCAACGGTTCTAATCTATTCTCTTTCAATCTTCTTTATTTATTTCGATCCAATGGATGCAACTTGATCTAATCCCACGGATACAAGCTGATCTCATCCATTAACTCATCCTACGGTCGAGAACTAATCTCATCCAACGGTTGAGATTAAATCTCATCCGACGGCTGAGAACTAATCTCATCCGTTTGATTGCATCCTTTTGAAGATGTCTTTAGGCTACAGTGGGGACCTCGAGGAGGTATTGGATCTGGCCTTCTGATGGGTTTCGGATCCCGTATTCAACCCCGAATACACACCTACATCCATCAACAACGATCCATTCCACTAGAGGATCATTGTTGCACTACCAATCCAATCCCCAAATTACGTTATGGGTTCCTTCTTATTATTTTATGCATTGCTCCCCGTGTTTAAGATATCGTATGTCCGTCAATTATCTGAGTTCACTGACAACTCAATAATCGACATCTAAGACCTTGAATAGTACCACTCAACCTTATTGTCAGCCGGACCAAGTCCACTTGCAAGATTTGACTTGACAATCCTTATGAGCTCTCCAAGGGGACATCATCAGCCCTACTGGGACACGGATTCCTTCTATAATTAATGGCACACCGTATAAATAGTAACATCACCCAACTTACCGAGAATATTTGATCTGACGGAAAGATCTCACCCTTTGGTAAATCAAAGCAATAATTACTAAGTATAGGTGCCCATTTATTACATCGGGATTAAGAGTGCATAATTATAATAACAGAGGTCTTGTTCAATTTGTGAGTCAGTGTAAATTGAACAACCTCAATGGTCCTACTCAATACACACAAAGTGCACTAGTGTAATTCTACAGTCAAGACAGACAGTCACCGAATTACACTACAACCGTTCCCGATGGTTTGTCCAAAGCCATCTTGGTTGTGAGCCTTAGTTTATAATTCACAAGGGACCGATAATCATGGTCTTCTGTGTCTCACAGACACCAAGTTATCTACAATGTAAATTAAGAGGACTTTATTATAAAATATACTATTGCAATCATTTGACCAAAACATGATACTTTATTTCATAAATGTTTATATACAAAAGAGCAAGTCTTTTCAGTATACTTCCTAACAGATTAGCATTTATTTCTTTGTGCTTCATTATTATTACTTTGCTTCCGCTAACAATCTCGCAGAGAAAAATCGAAAGACGCTATTCACCCCCCTCTAGCGAATGCCTCGATCCCAACAGGGTTTTGATGAAGGGTGAAGGTGCTGCTACTTCGGGGTTCTCAAACCCCCAATTATTGCCGCCGAACAGTTCGCTAGAGAAGTTTTCATGAAATTCTTTGTTGGACGGAGAAGTTGTAGGTTTTCAAGATTGCAGGTAGTTTTTAGAGGTTTTGCCTTGTGCTTATAGTGTTTTCATTTCTTGAAAAGTATTCTGGTGATTTTTCTATGTTCTGTATTATCAAAATTGTGATTCCCGACGATAGAAAGAATGCCCTAAAAATGATCACGACGTGTGTTTTTGCGTGTTTCTAATATTAGGATTTTCTCTCATATTGATCGTTACTGCTCATCGGCTAGTACCGAAGACTGTGACGCTACTTAAGGCTTTGGAAGCTGTCCTGAAAATCACTTCGCGTGGATCACCAGTACAGACGAGACACAGACGAGGACCGTGCAATTGATGCCCTTCTCGCTTAGCATCATACGCCAGGTACGCATAGAATAATTAATTCTATACCCTGCTATGTCTTATACTTACTATTTCCCTACTATGCATACGTGTGTTGTGATAATTTGTATAACTATTGTCATTCTATTTCCGCTGTGCACATTTCTGAAACGTGAAAATACACACATTGCACTGGGGCGATCCCAACAGTGGTATCAGAGCCTAGTTGTGCAAGACACACGTAGAATGGTTTTACGTGTTTGGGTTATTCATAAATTTAATTAAGAAAATGTTATGATTTGATTTAGAATTTCTATAGGAAATTCCTGATTTATTATTAGGAAAATTGTTTCCTAATCAAAGGATATTATTTTCTAATAATAAAATATGTAATTAGATACAGAAATTATTTCCTAACCTAATTAAAGATTTTCAGTTTATGAAATCAAATTCAACTTATTTTATTAAATAAAATTTATGATAACCATGGCAAGAAATAAGTCATAATTAGGTGCATTAATACCATACAATGTTATATGTCATGTTTAGTTGTATTAATTATGTCATGTCATTTATTGTCATATCATGTAGATAAATTAGTTGTTTGCATGAAAAGAGGATGAGACCTAAAAACCCTTATAAAATTATTAAAACTAATACCTTCCATCAATATGACTAGAACTAGAGTTTACTTCCTTGTTTGGGTTGTTGAACTCACTCCAAGTCCGACTTGAAAGTAAATATGTTAGAACCATTGTGATATAATCTCAGGATTAAGGGGCTGAGTTTAGCTTAAAGTATTGATTTGTTGGACTCACTCCAAGGTCAATGTGGATGGAGGTAAAGTCGGGTGCTGTGCATATGATGTATACCTGTTAATATGTTAACAACCCGATGTTTATGCAAATATTCAAATAGTTGATAACATAATGTGGTAATTATGTATACGTGATACATAATCGGTATGAAATACTACCACCGTAGCTAAGAAGGATTTGTTGGACTCACTCCAAGGTTATTATTATCTATAGTGGATATCAACCCATTTGGAGAAAACCTATAATCTCCTAAATTAGAGTAAGGGCTCTTGAATTCGTAAAATAAATAGGACCTACATATGTATGTAAATTTGTTTACAGATACATTATAAAACTCATCTCTCATACATTCTCGATTGTTTTTCTAGGTTAATAAATTAAGGATGACTTCTTTAAGTTTGTGTACAATTTTGGATACCAATAAATTAACTGGCCTAAACTTCCTGGACTGATATAGAAATTTAAGAATTATTCTTAAAGCAGAAGAACTTGCCTATGTCCTCGATGATCTTCCCCCTGAAGCTCTTGTAGTTGATGTGACTGATGATCAAAGGTTGGTTCATCAGAAACACCTGGCCGATTCTGACCTGGCTAATTGCATCATGCTAGCTTTTATGTCACCCAACCTGCAGAAACATCATGAGCATATGGATGTTTTTACTATTATATATCACCTTCGTGAATTGTTCGATGAGTAGGCGAGATCCGAAAGGTTCAAGGTCTGTAAGCTCCTCTTTCGCTTACGAATGCAGGAAGGTACAACTACGACACAACATGTGCTGAAGATGTATGGATATATAGAAAGGCTAGGATCACTTGGTTTTGTGATGGATCATGAGTTAAGTATTGATTTAATTCTGCACAGTTTACCCGAAAGCTATTCACATTTTGTGATGAACTATCGGATAAACTAGATTGAATCCACCATACCAGAACTGATCAATATGCTCAAATCTATTAAGCCGATTGCCAAGAAAGAGAAGAAGGAAGTGATGCTTGTTGATCCTTCTAAGAACGGTTCTAAGAGGAAGGCAAAACGACAAGCTAGAAGGAAGAAGAAGAAGGCCAAGGTTACTGAACCTACTTCAAAAAGACCATGTCATCACTGTAGCAAAATGGGGCACTGGAAGAGAAACTGCAAAGTTTATCTTGAGTCCGTGAAGGGTAAAAAAGCATCTGATGCCCCACCCACTTCAGGTATTTTTGTAATCGGATGTCATACTATTTCTTCTAACATTTGGATATTGGATACTGGGTATGACTCTCATATATGTAATGA
Source organism: Curcuma longa (assembly GCF_044706935.1). Classification (NCBI taxonomy): domain Eukaryota; kingdom Viridiplantae; phylum Streptophyta; class Magnoliopsida; order Zingiberales; family Zingiberaceae; genus Curcuma; species Curcuma longa. The sequence goes on along the minus strand of NC_133873.1, from coordinate 1,454,497 downwards.
CATACAGGGGCTAAGGAAAAGTAGAAGACTCGTCAAAGAAGATTCAAGCTTACGAGTTTGTAATAGAGCAAAAGTTACGGCTGTGGCCATCGGGACGTAT
>NC_133873.1:1396552-1454297 GCF_044706935.1 Curcuma longa | reverse complement strand
AGGTATAACATAACCTTATGGCTAACAGCATTGAACCCTACTTTGACCAAACCCTAACCTTGCTTTAAGGTGGTCAAAAATTCATTGGGTTCTAGGTTATGGCTTGGAAGTCTTACAACATAGCATCCATACATGTTAAGCATAACCAAAACAACTTATCACAAACCCTAATCCCTTTTTATGGCCGAAACTTGTTACACCAAGGTCACCCTTGGTTAGATCTAGATTCAACCACTTGAAACTCTAATTAATATTAAGAGTTCCTCACATGGTATTTGCCATAAACAGAATATAACTTTAAGCTTCCTCATGTTCATACATGGCCAACCCCTTTAGAGCATAAATTCTTAACTTTTACAATGCATGGATACCTAAGCCATCATGAAACAACTCCATATAACACTTGCAACTATGGTTAGGTTAACACATAATTAAAATCCTAATTTTTTCACATAATGACCGAAACCTATACACATGATTTCCTTGGGTATAATAAGCCACATGAACCCTTGAATTCTCACATATCATTTACAAGCATAGGTGAGTTTAAACCATAATTTTAAAACATTTAATCTTCCCTCTGGCCGAAACTTAACCCTCTTGAAACACCAAGTTTTAACCACATGAAAACCAAATTCTATTCCTAAACATAATCATAGTTCATATGGGAATATAGTTTGTTCCAAAACATGCCTTAAAACCTTTAAAACAAAACATAGCCAACTTATGAAAAATTGAGTTTATCATGAGTTTCCATCATCCAAATAACACAAACACATAAATCTACATCTTAGGGCCATTATATTGCAGGTGAGGGAACTTACTCTTTTGTTCCTAAAGTTCTTAGAGTTTACCCACAAAAAGAGAAGAAAAAGAACTCTTTTGTCTTGTTGTCCTTTTGGTAACCTTGTTGTTTCCTTCAAAACCTCCCAACTCTTTGCCTTGAAACCTTTTCTTGACAACATGATGATGAAACCATCATTAGCACCTCTCGGCCAAAAAGAGCAGTAAGGAGAAAAGAGAAAAAAAAGAGAGAAAGAAAGAAATAAGAGACTAAAAACCTTACAAGTCCTTTGCCTCCTCTTTTGCTTCCAATATTTCTCCTTAGATCCCTTCCCTTAGCACTTGGTGGATGAAGAGAGCTCAAAGGGTGCTCGGCCAAGGTTGAAAACAAAGAGGAAGAAAGTGGTTTCGGCAAGAAGAATGAAGGAAAACAAAGAAGAAAAATGAAATGAGGAGAAAAGATATTAGGTGTAACTCCCCTCTTAATTCCCTCTTGAGTAACCTCCTTCCCTTAACTCCTTTCTTTGTAACCTCCTCTCCCTCTTGAAACCTTCGGCCATACTCAAGAAAAGAAGGAAAATGAGGGAAAATAACCTTCTTTTCGTTGAGAAGAAGAAATGGAGAAAAGAAGTTTCATTTGCTTCTTGTAACCCCTCCTTAAAGCTTTCATAACCCCCTTTTTCCTTTACTTCCAATAACTTCCCCTCATAAATCTAATTCCACATCATCATATGAAATTTTGGCCACATATTCTCATATTTTCGTTGAAGGAAAATGAAAGAAGGAAGTGGAGTTTAAACCTTGCATGTGTAACTCCTTGCATTTAATGAAGATGATGTCATCTCGCATTTAAATTCATTTCCCTTATGTCTCTAACAAGAAACAATCATTAGCTCTTATGGTTAACTCATGCAATTACTAAAGCTTGCTATACATTAGGTCCAGGGTTCAATCCTTGGCACCTCCATATTTTTTTAGCAAAGCCTCCATGAAATTAACCCCTCAAGAAGCAATACTTTAGGCCTATTTAATTCTTAAAACCTAAATTAGTATTTTATACTAATTCTTTTTTTTTCATTACCATAATTCATCTATCATTTATACATAAATGTCCAGATATTCTCTAAGGAAAAATTACGGGTATTACAAATTTATATATAGCAATGCCGACCATCAAATTTATATACAGCAGTTATATAAGTCTTTCTGAAAGATGAAACCATGGACATTATGGCAACCTTGTATCACCAATCTATGTTCCTCATGAATGCTTCTTACCATTTCTTTTGTAATTTCCAATATATTCAAATTAAACTAAGAATAGCCAACACCATAATTAATGTGGGAAAAAAGATCCCAACAGCTAGCTACCTATGATTCATCAGCAAGATCAAAAACAGCCAATCAGCAACCTATTCAGGATAACTTAAGTTGGACTTTGTTCACCAATAATTATCTTTGCACTGATAGAGCTAAGACATTTTGTGTCAACAAACAGTACTGATGGATGAAAGTAAATTTAAGAAGAAAATGCAATATTGATCATCCTTAATAGCAAAATCCTAGATAGTGCATTACTATCTTAACATCTTCACGCTAACTATATGCATTGGTTTTTAAAATATCAACAATTTAATTCATAAACTAAAACAAGAATCATCATGACAACACAAAATTCTAGAAACTCTCCATATCTAACCATTCACTCTTCATATTACTAAAGATATCTTCATTATTATCAACTTTTTGTTGAATAATAGATCCAAGGTATCTAAAATTCTTTCTAACAATATATTCATGTCCTTCCTTTTCTTATGCGTTGCTAACAGTGTAAATGGAGAATACAAATTTGAACCACAAAGATATGAGAAAGAAATAATAACAGAAATTCCATGTGTACAAAATGCATGAGCAATGTGATCAATAAAGGACAACAGACCTGGATCTTGACTATCCGTTGCCTAGTAATTAAGAACTCTTTTCTCCCTTTCCATCCTCTGAACTTGTTTTGTATACGAATGGCAGCATCATGCGGAGGCATATCATACAGTCCTGAGTTCTGTGACTTGATTGTTAGGAGGGAAATTGCATGTTCCTCTGATATTTCAGTGTTGTCATCTCCATACTCAGCAAATTTCTTCTTGTGAAATGAATGCATTCTAAAAACTTGATAGATGTGAGCTGCAGTCTGAGAAGCATTGCGAACAGCACTAAGTGAGTCCTTCAATGACAGTTCAGCAGCGCCTGCCAGTGCCGGCCCACGCTGGCCAACGCCAGCCAACAGGCGTGCGCCAGCAGGCGACAGCGCCAGGGAGCGGCAACCAGGGCTAGGCATCGCCGCCCGGCACCGCCCAGGGCCAGGCAGCGCCGCCCACTGCCATCCAGGGCCAGGCACAGCCCGCCAGCGCTCGCCCGCCGCCGGCGATGTTCCTCCAGCGGTCCAACGCCGAAAAGTAGCATGGCAAAGAAGATGTTAGAAAGGAGGAAGAAGGAAGGAGAAAGCTTACCACGTGAAGAGGAAAGATTTCGGAGAGATTTCGGAGAGAAATCAGCGAAATCGGGCGAGAGGCGAGCGAGAACGACGAGAGAAGGCGAGCTGCGGTGCAAGGGAAAAGTCGCGTTAATTGCGACGAATTATTGATTCGTTGCAATGTCTGCGACGTATTCCGCGACGAATTTATTTTTGCGATGAGTTTGGCGACAAATTAGTTTAGTTGCTAAATTTGCAACTAATTATATATTCGTCCGAAATTTTGTTGCTGATTAGCGACGAAAACCGCTTTCGTTCCAAAATTCGTTGCTAATTTGCGACGAATTATTTTCGTCCCTAAAATTCGTGGCTAAATAACTGTTTTTTTGTAGTGAATCACAACTGTAACGCCCCACCTCTTTCTTATACTAGTAGGGAGACGTTACGTACTTAAACTTTTCTTAACTTTTACTCATTAAATAAAATATCTCAAATAAACTTTTCTTTTTCTGTTTAACATGCGGAAGCGAAAGAAATAAATATAAATTCTTGGACATAAAATAAACATTTATATAATTCTTGATCTTATTCCGCGGTTCCGCCGACACCACACATCAAACACTTCTCCCGCTGCCTCCTCTTTCCTAAAACTTTTCCTTTTCTTTATCTGCAGTATAAGGAATGCAAACTATAAGCAATGCTTAGTAAGTACATCATCTAACTCACAAAAACCATAGAGAACTTTGTCATATAAGAAAATGCTGGTAAATGATATGGGAAAACTTATACTATATATAAGTGAAAATAAATAAACATCCTTCTTTGGGCCCAGCGAGGTATCAATGCAGACATCTCTTATATAGGCGAACCTTGTGCCTTGAATTCCTTTCTTATTGGGCGAACCTTGTGCCCGGAATTCATTATGGGCGAACCTTGTGCCCTGGATTCCTTCCTTGTGGGCGAACCTTGTGCCCAGAATCCTTTATGTCTTGCATTTCTTATGGGCGAACCTTGTGCCCGATACCCGCCTCTTAAAAGTAAAATATCTTTCTCATACTTCTTATATCATGCAATTCTACCATTTACGTATGCTTCAACAAAATCATGCATATACTTTAACAAGATCATGTTTATGGAAAAACACAAGAAATTAACAATTTACACACGCTATGTAAAAGAACTTTATGCATGCTTTTAATAAAATCATACTATAGAAAGAGCAAAGAAAATAACGGAACTACTCATACTGCAGGTGAGAGATGTACTTACCTTTTGCGCTAATTTCCTTACAATTCTTCCGTTAGAGAAGAAGATCTTCTCGGTGATCTTCTTATATCTACGCGTTCTTATCGCGGAGAGGAGCGTCCTTGTAAAAGGAGTTCTCTGGAAACTTTCCTTGTGATCCTGGGGGACGGACTCCTCGTTCTTCGAGTTTGGGGCGCCGACAGAGAGGAGAAAAGAGGGCGACGGCGTTCTGGGCGAGAGGGGAGGGAAGGGTTTTCGAAGATAATCAAAACCCTCTCTTAAGCCTCCTATTTATATTAAGTGATTCCTAGACCTAACTGACCTATAAGTAAATTTCGGTTCCTTCTTTTTCGGAACAGACTTGCTGGATCTCTTGGTCATTAGAAATATTTTAAGAGTTGCAAATTCTTAAAGGTTGCGGGTTCAAATCCTGCCTCAGACATTTTCCTTCATATTTATTTTAAACTAACTCGCCTATAATTAAATTTCAGTTCCTTCTTTTTCGAAACGGATATGTTGAGTTTTTGATTATTGGAAATATCTAAAGAATTGCAGATTCCTATAGGTTGTGGGTTCGAATCTCGCCTTGAATATTTTTTCTTCCTATTTAATTTTGCTACTTCCGCTAATCTAAAAATTCCAGAAAAATATTCTAAAATTCCAGAAAAATCATAGAATATTTCTAAAATTATTTTTGAGAATTTTTAAGCGCTACAATTTATAATTAACCCTTATCTCTTTATGAAATATTCTAAATCTAACCAATAATCTTAAGTGAGGAAAATACGGGTGTTACAACAACACAAGCCAACACGAAGGTTTTACTTCGTTCGAAGCCTCCGGTGACTCCTACTCGAAGTCCCAGGTGCCTTCGACCTTTCCTGCGAGCAATCCACTAAATCTCTCTATCAGAAGAAAATCTTTGGTAGAGTAGGTGAAGACAATGAATTGAAAGTGTGACAACCCCACACTTTCAAACTTTAAATAAGTGTAAAAAAATAAAAAAATAAAAATTACTTCGTTACCCAACATGTAGAAATTTTTGGGCGACCTCAAATGTTGGGGATGATCTTCCAGTAGAAGCTGGACGTGGTTGTGTCGAAGCTCGAGCCACCATAGAAGGAGGACATTAGTCGAAGCTGTCTAATTCATGCACTAATTGAAGCTTTATATAGACATTATTGAGTTTATCTAGACTCGCAAAATGACCTCAAACAGTCATGCTCAATACACACTAGTGTAATTTAATAGTGATAAACTAATACCAATTACACTACAACCACTCCAATAGTTTATCCCTGTCCATCTTGGTTGTGAGCTACTATTTATAATTTATAAGAAACCGATAATATGATCTTCTGTGTGGCACCACACATTATGTTATCTACAATATAAATTAAGTGGACAAGTGCATTATATAAAAAATGTAAACATTTTGACCAAGGTAATTCTCATTTCAATATGATTGTAAAATATATGTTTATACAAAAAATAAGGCTTATAGTATATATCCCAACAGTAGGCATCTCATCAATGATATTGAAAATTTAATCAAGTGTTTCTTCATACGGTTTAAGGAGAATCCAGTTGATCAATGTTTATATATCAAGTTCAATGGGAGCAAGTTCATTATACTTGTTTGTATATGAATGATATTTTATTGGTAAGCAATGCTAAAGATCTACTGTTAGAAACTAAGTTATTTCTTCAAATGAATTTGAAATGAAGGATCTTGATGATGCATTTTTTATCTTAGACATACAGATTTGTCATAATCATTGAAGGTACACACTTGGACTTTCACAAAATATCTATATAGAAAAGGTACTCATTCGGTATAACATGTAAAATTGTGCTCTTGGCAACACACTTGTGTCAAAGGGTAACAGATTTAGTTTGTAGCAATATCCATGCCATGAACTTGAAATAAAGGAATATAATAATTCCTTTATGCATCGGTAGTAGAGAGTTTAATGTATGCTCAAGTATGTACACATTCGGATCTTATATGCATTATAGGGATATTAGACATATATCTTAGAAACCTAGACTAGAGCATTGGAAAACTATAAAGAGGGTTATGCGATGTTTACAAAGAACTAAGGATTATGTACTCACATTGTTAGGTGTCTCTATGTGCATTTTAAAATTTTTATTTTGATAAACAAGTAGCGGAAGCATAATAAACTAAATTATTATAGCACTACATCACACACATACAAGGATACACACATGTGTAGATATAATCATAGAATTAAATAACATAACTAAATTATACTTGTTGAATGATGTGAAGCGAAAACGACATCAACTATAAACCTTTTGAAAGGTTGCTTCTATTCGTATCCACGCTGAGATCATCGCGAGACAACTTCAATAAGTCATGTGTCATATCTCTGTTTCGATACTAGTCGAAGGAGGGAGACAATGCGATCCGAGAGACCCAAAGTTCGATTCAGAATCTAATGGCACAAGGTAACCTAATGATATGAAATGAACTGAACGGAGGTGATGAAGTTGTTGTTCGAAGGTCGGAAGGCTCACTATCAGTGAGGGACAACAAGCCTAATGACATCGGAGTTCCGGCAACAATAATTGCTTGCCAGAATAATAGCTTAGGGGTGGAGGAAGAAGCTACCCGTGGTTGGAAGTCCCGCTGTCCCACATCGAAGGAGGTGTTGTCGGTTGTGGCCAGTAGATATTGCTCTCCAATGGGCGGTGGTTGGCCAACGGAGGAAGGTCCACCGGCGGCTGGTCCTGTTGGATGGCGGTGGCACAAAGGGGAGAGTCCCTTGGCGATCGACGGTGGCAAGAAGGAGAGGGAGAGAAGAGAGGGGATTAAAAAACCTAACCCTTAGGGTTGTTATCCAAAGATAACATCTTATTCTTTTTCTCTTCTAACCAGATCTATTTATAGATCTCCTAACGGGGTTGATTAGCAAATCCAAACCTCAATCCGCTAGTCCAAAATCCAAACTATTAGCCTTAAGTTTGATTCAAGACCAACCATGTTGGTTCAAAATCAAACTACCTTTTAATTAAAATCAACCCAATTTGATTTATAATTAAACCAAAGAGGATCCAATTCATCTTCAAAAGATGTGGCCCATCTGCACTTCCATTCTATTAAAATATCTTCTATATTTACCCTACGTCTAGTCCAATCAGACTCAATCTCTTTTGATTTGAGAATCTAATTCTCAAACTCATTTTATGTCTTTTGGATAAACTCATTGTGTGTGTGACCTTATAGGTTCCCGATTTATATTGATCATCCATAATTAACCATTATGTATGGATCGATCATGAGTGACACCTAGTAGTATATCATGATCCATAATTAATCAAAAAATTATAATTGATTCCAGAACCATTTCTAAATCCTTCAGTAGCTATAGTTTTTCATGTGTCTATTCCTTTCACTCATCTTATACTTGTTTAGCTCAGGACGTAGTTTATGTATCAACCCCCATTAGATTCACTACGTCACACCTAGCCCATGCAGTAGTTCCTTATCCTACAGATTTAAATTACTCAAACAACTATCCAAGGGGACCATCCTCTTGATGTATTTCTATTTTGGTCAAAGACTTACAAGTAATAATCTTGACAAGTGATCATAGGGTATACGTCTCCTAATAAAAAGAATGGTGAATCCTTTATGGGCTACTAATCACTTTTAGGCACTTCAACTTATACCTAATCATCCCGTGGTTACACCTCTAGAGAGACGTTTACTTAAGATGTCAAAATATAAGTCTCTATGACCAAGATGACTTAAATACCTCAAGTAAAAGAAAACTTACACTCGAACTAAATGAGATCTTCATAGACATGTATAGAATCATATGAAGTCTCATGGTAGATCACATTCGATGAACTAGTTGCTCTTAATCAGCAATCATATGTTAACTCTTAACTTCTCAATGTTTTCAGCCAGTTAGGATCAGCTGCTTAGTTAAATCAAAAAGTCTAACATATGCTAGTCTTACATAATTAATGATATCTAGTCTCATCAATTCATTGACTAGGAAATATTTTAATACGTACATAATTACACATGAAGAGATACTCACTAATTGTGATCCAATCATAGTTTCTCTCATGCTATACATTGTATTGTGAACTTTATTAATTAAGTTTAAGATCTAATTAGATACATAGAGAATATACACTCAAATATTGATTTTATTTATCTAATAAATAGTACATTATCGTCTAAGATAATTGTCTTACGATATCTCACGATATCTCTCAAATATAACACACATATTGAAGATGAAGTCATCTAGAGATCAATGGACGATTTTGTTAGATACTTAAATAGCAAGAGGTTCATCTTAAGTTATGCCTTAATGCTAGCAGGAGAGACTATATTATGGAAAAACATCAAGCATACACTAATAGTCACTTCCACAATGAAGGCAGAATTTATATCCTATTATGATGCATCCAATCACAGGATATGAATGCAGAACCTTATTAATTACAAAATTATAGATCATTGTGGGCATTGAATAGCCATTGAGGATCAATTGTGATAATAAAATTACAGAATTATATTTCAAGAATAACTATAGTTCATCGAAGTCTAAACGCATTGACATAAAGTTTTTGGTGGTTAAAGAAAGAGTTTCGAGTGGTCAAATAATGATAGAGCACACAAAGATAGATTCCATGTTAGCGGATCCATTCACTAAAGGCTTGTCGCTTAAAGTTTTTCATCAACATGCGTTAAATATGGGAGTTCTTTATATTGATGAAGTATCCATTTGATAGGAATTTGTATTTGATGTAATGTTCTATATTAATGAATATATTTGGCTTATTATATGTACTAAAGTTTTTTACATGTGTAAAAGGTTTTGACTCTCTCACATAAAGACATCATGATTTACTATTGTAGTTTTGTATACGCTATTTGTAAAAATGATGTAGAACTCTATTTTGAGTTATAAAATTGAATCATGATTTACTACTGTAGTTTAGCATAAGGTATCAATAAACCTGATTCGAACTTGATTTGGGTCATAAGGAGGACTCTTTAAAATAGACATGCACGGATCACATTTTGTGTCATTTTTATATTACACATCCACATTTGATCTATGTCGTTAATGAAATTAATACCATGATTACTGTTGGCTCTTGTTACAGTTATAATAACTCTGACTTCTTTAGTCCTGTATAAATTGAATTAATGGACCAAATTATTTAAGAGGATATTTAACCCATAAGGTTTTGGCATGTTGAGCTCATCAACTAAGGTATTGTGTGGTGTATACGATATCACATATAACCCAAGTGGAAGATTGAAGGATTAAGTCTCCATTTGGTGGGTTAACATGTAAATTAATACCACACACAATTGTCATTAAAATTAAGCTCCACTAATACATTTTGTTTTAACGGGTTTTATGCTATCGGATGTGGATTGCATGTATAAATCAAATAACTCGATTCATTAACATTAATAGGTTGTTAACGAGTTATGAATTTTATGATGGTTAGTCCTTACAGGATGGGTCTAAGTATAAGTGTAGGTCCTGGAAGGCGATAGAGTTGGGTGAATATCATGCCTTTTAGAAAACTTTTATTTTACGAAAACAAAAGATTGCAGCGGGAAAACAAATGCGAGGGCTTGGTTGGTTACTTAGTTTACAATCTAATGAGTGATACTCAAAGGCTTACGATTCTTTAGATTGTTTATGAGTAGACAATCCACTAAAAGTTCTTTGTCCAAAAAGCTTTTGGTGAAGAAGAAATCTCATACAAAATGAAACGAGAAAAGTAACACACTACTTTCTCATAAATAAAATGCAAGTATTACAAGTACCAAGAACTAAGGAATAGAGTTGGATCGTAGGTGTAGGGTCTAAAGAATGTCCACATCTCCACAATGACATGATATTGTCCACTTTGGACCTAAGCCCTCATGGTTTTGTTCTTGAGCTCTCCCCCAATGGAGATTCTTTCCATCCTTTTAAACCCATGATCTTTCCCATGTGTTTTAGATGTGGGACTATGTTTGCACCCTTGCAACCCAACAATCCCCCCCCTCAAACAAAGGACCACTAGAAGCTCCCCTACTATTTCTCATGGTCCGGCTACCATTTCTCATGGTCCGGCTGCCATGTTCTCATGGTCCGACTGCCATGTCCCTCATGGTCCGGCTGCCATGTCCCTCATGGTCGGAGCCTCCCCTACTTTCTTTGTTTTTCCAGAGGGTCCCCACATGGTTAGATCTGGATCATGGCTCATCCAGCGGTTAGTCCGGTGAAGAGCGGTCTCGCTCTGATACCAATTGTAGGGTCTAAAGAATATCCATATCTCCACAATGGCATGATATTGTCCACTTTGGGCCTAAGCCCTCATGGTTTTGTTCTTGGGCTCTCCCCAAAAGGCCTCATACCAATGGAAATATTTTCCATCCTTTTAAACCCATGATCTTTCCCATGTATTTTAGATGTGGGACTATGTTTGCACCCTTGCAACCCAATAGTAGGTTCTCGGAGAGACTCTCAGTGTGTCAATGACAATACTTGCACAAGCAGAGCAATGAGGAAGAAGATGGATCATAGAGAAATTGTTGAAGAAGCCTCGATACTCGAGCTTCTTTTATAGCTTTTATTTAGTCGACTGAACCTACGTTTGGTCAACTGATCTCAATCAAATCCCATTGTATTCGTGCTTGACCGACTCCTTGTTTCTTTTCTTACTGGTGCGTCTCGATCAGATCAGGTCTCGTATAACCACTTTATCGATCGACCGACCCTCCTAATCGATCGACTAAACCTCGAATTTTTCTTTGTAACTTGATCTTATCAGATCCCTGCTTTCCATATAGGTTCGATCGACTGATCGTGTCTTTTCATTTGGGCTTAGATTTGAACTGATCTATACTTATCCTCTTTTGTTCGGTTGACTGAACCTCTATGTTCGATCGATTGAACCTTGAAAACTCTATTTTCTACAAAATAAAGTTAGCACAATAACATAATAATAATCCTGTAAAATAGAATTAGAAATAAATATATATGCATGAATTAATTTGATAATTTAGACTGTCTAATCTCGACTTAAAAACCTCTTTTGGTTTATTTAGTTAGATCAATGTCTAAGGTTTGTCCCAATTGGGACACATCCTCACTGTCTTCCAGAAATTAAAAGGTCTCTCAAGGAGTTACCTTACCTACCAAACATTCAGTCCAGCTGATTTATTTAGATTTCTTCTGCATTTAGTATCCGACTAACCCAATCCACTAAGACTTCTTGCAACATCGAATTAGTATAATAACAATACTAGTAATGCAAAATAGTGTTGACAACCTTATTTCAATCATACTTGCTTGGAGTTTACTCTTTCAAGACTTCTTATTACCTAAGATTCATTCTTTAGGATTTTCCTCTTTCTTAGAGTTCACTCCTTCAAGAGTTTTCACTACCTAAGGTTCACTCCCTGAAGATTTTCCTTTTACTTGGAGTTCACTCCTCTAAAACTTTTCGTTATCATAAATTTACTCCCTTAGAATTTTCCTCTTGCTTGAAGTTTACTCTTCCAAGATTTCTCACTATCTAAGGTTTACTCACTTAGAATTTTTCTTTTGCTTGGAATTCATTCCTCCAAAATTTCTCATTTGACTACCAAGCATTTGGTCAATATTAACCTACTTGGACTTCTTATCAACTCATTTTCAAGCATCTAGTCAAACCTGACTTGCCTTGATTCTCTTATCAACTTGGTCAACTTTGACCAACCTCCCCTTTAACATATTATTAAACAAATATCAAAACTTTAGAGTTTGATAATTACACCAACAATAAGAAGAGAGGATTTGATTTCAATTGGGCATGCTTAAATCTGCTTGCTTCTTCTTCCTTGGACTCTTCCCCATTGAGAAGAGGACTTCGATTGTTGTTCATTCCTATAGAAGACTCATTGTAGGAACTCCAATCAGCGACAAACGATGACATTGACTCTCGATTCACGTCAGTTCTTCGATTGTCATTGCATTTGATTGTTGGTAATGCAGCCTTATAGATGATGATAACTAGATCTCGTAGATGCATCATTGATTTAGTTCGATGTATTGTAATCCTTTCAGTGAACTCTAAGCCGATGTTGAAGTCATGTAGGAGTGTACTCTAGGTAGGTGTGCAAGTCTTGACGGTTAGGTTGGGCAAGTGGAAGTCTTGGTCGAGGTGGGGCAAGTGGAAGTCTTAGTGGTGAGGTTGAGCAAGTAAGAGTTCTAGTAATGAGGCTAGGCAAGTGGAAGTCCTAATAATGAGGTAGGGTAAGATAAAATCCTGATAGATTGAGTTTGATTGAATAATGGGTAACGGGTGAAGTCTGAGAGATCCTAGTAGATTGAAATCAATCTAATACTAGACAATGTTTAAGTACTAATAAGTTACGGTCAACATGTACTAACAAATAAGAAAGACTTACAAGCATGGAGTTTCTTGGCATGGTACACTAAACATGGTACACTCAACCTTAAAGTGTGGTTGAAGTGATAGTGACATTGACTAATGAATCTAAAATTGTTAAATTTATGGTATAATTGAATTTGGATTACAATGTCAACCAGTGAAAAAGTTATGGTTAGTATGAATTCAGGATTTGAATAATCGATTGAGATAAATAGAGTTGACTTGACAATTAACTTGAGTTAAAATGGCAATAAATAAAATAATTTTGTTTTGGGATAAGTGGACTGATCAACCAACTAATGCATAAGAGTTGATTAATAATAAATTTATAGTCAATTGATGGCACAGTTAACAAACAACATGGCAGTTGAAGTGGATGATGAGATTGGGATATAGAGAATTCAATCATGATTTTATTTGGTCAATTCAATTGATGAACTAGTCAACAAAGAATGAGACTAGTTTCCAAATGAAACAGGCCACATGTTATGGAAGAGTTAATTTATAATTAGTAAGTGGTCAATTGATAAACAACAAATAATCAACTAATGTTTCGGGAATAAAAGACTTATAAAAGTTGATTTCATGGATATCTAAAAAAATTGCTCATGATAAATCAATTCCAAGGGGGAGTGTCACTACATTCCAAGGTCGTTGTGAACAACCTACAATAATTAAGCAATTTTTTGAGTAATTTTAATACTTGTATTTTTGTCATGTAGTTGCATTATTGGATACTTGTTCTCTTTTTGTATTTGATGTAACAGGACAAGAAATGTAAGAGACTTCTTTGTCTTGTACGAAGAAGAAAAAATATAACAATGTTATAGAGATTTATTAATGAATTATAAGTCATAAAATAGAAATGAGAGGTTTTGAATCCGATAAAAAGACTATGGTATTATATGTTTGTTTCTTTGTAATTACTATTTTATTTATTTTAGCTATATATTAATATAATAGGAAGCAAACACAAACTAAAGAAAGTAAAAATTACACGCTCCTATTTACCCCCTCTAATCGTGCACAATGATTGATTGGAATTGTTGATGCCTAACTAAAGAACATATCCATATGTCATTGTGAAAGTCATTCATATAAAAATTCAGTTAAATCAAATAAATCGATCAAAATGATCAAATTTAAAAATTTAATTCGATTATTTTAAAATTTAATTTTTTTAAAAAAATTAATTAATTCGATTTAGTTTCGATTTTAAAGTTTTTTATTCGATTAAACCAAATTAATCAAAATAAAAAATAATCGATAAATTCCTAAGTAAATCTATAAACCCTTAATTAATCGGTAAATCTCCCATAATGCTTAAAAAATTTGATTTTCGATAGAATTAATCGATATTTTATCGATTTGATTGGTTCAAGTTTTATTTAAAAATTCAATCGGTTCAATTAATTCAAAAAAATTCAATTTGATTTGATTTTAATTAATTAATCCAATTCAATCCTAATAGTACGAGTTGATAATGCTTATAATTTGTCCTCCATATATAATAAACAAATTATAATCTTGTTTGTTTAGATGTCCAATCAATAATTTTTTTATCTTAATAAATATTTCTGCACCATATGTAAAATTGATTGATATTGCGACACAATTATATTCTTTTATAATAATGTTACCATAGGTATTAAACTTCGAAGTGCATAAGGCTAAATAAAAATAGAAAAAGAAAATATAGATTATAAAAAGATAAGTTGAAAGATAAGAGATTCAAAATTTTTAAAATTATTTTTATGAAAAAAGAGGAAAAAAAATATATGAACTTAATTGTCGTTAATTCAATCATAATCCTAATCCATGCTGCTCAAAATAAAAAAAAATTACTTTTCTATTAATATTATAAATAATATATTAGAAATTTATAATCAACGTAAAGAATATAAATAGAAAAAGAATTTTTTATTAAATATCAATTAATAAATAATAATATAAAATAAAATAGAATTGCATCTATTCCATTAATTATAATATAGAAAAATATTAGTTTAACCAAGTTGTAGAATATACTTTGGTTTTTTTTCGAACTTTCTAAAAATTTAAAATGTTTTTAAGGCCAATATTTTTGTACTCATTTTAATTTCAAATATTTTGCCTTATTTTTAATTTATTATCACTCAATCAAGTATATACATATCAAATGTATCAATTTCAATTTCAAATATTTTACCCGAGAAAAAAAGAAGAGCATTATGGCAGACACCGCAAGCGCCTTGATTAACACGAACCCCACTTACTTATATATCTCATTTAACACCTAACTGCCATCGCTGTCCCACCTCATTTCCTATTTTGCCGGGTCACCGTCCATGTGCTTATTCCGGGCCCCTCACTCAGCGTCCCGTAGAAAACGCCACGCTATCTTGAGTCTATTTCACGAGTCCACGAAAGGTACCTCTATTAGTCCACATCTCATAAGATTCCAAAGTTCTCGCGATCTACTCCCACATTCTACCTATCTCGTAACTGGTTCAATAGAGATGGAGCACACATAAAGTACAGGTGATAGATCGGGTACGTTCTTGTAAGTACATGGAAAATGTTTTTAATTGTTAGCTCTTGGGCGGAGGGTGGAGTTACCACTCCAAACCCCTTGTGATTTTCGGCGTTCCATCGCCTCGCTTTCTGATCTCGATTCCTCTCTGTGTCCGCTCTCGTCGGCGAATTCTGGTTCCTGGAGTGCTCGCCTTCGTTCCCTCCGTGCGATATCTGGTCCTCTGCTAGGGTTTCCAGTGACCGCCGACTCTGGTTCTCCTCCAGAGTCAGCTCGAGCTTCGAGAGTGAGATCGAGGGCGAAGTGAGCAACGAATCGTCAGTAGGATTGCTCGATTGGACGTCTAAGAGACTGGTCGTTTCGTAGAATTATTTTGTCCCGACAAATGCCAGATAATGTCGTTCGGACAGGATCCGTGCAACTACCTCAGTGAGATGTTTCATGGTCAGTATCTAGGTTTTTTGGGCTCTGGGGGTTTCTCGATTCTGGATGGAAAACTGAGCTTTTTGCAGTTTCTGTATTTGATTCATAAGGAATTTATATAATTGTTGTAGTATTTAAACTGGAGCTATCTGACCCACTGATCCTGAATTTAGGGGGTGATTGCTTAATTTGAATTTTTCATAACAGAGACTGATTTTTCTTGTTGCCAATTTTTAACCTTAGTTGAAGCTTTCGTTATACATTATGTTAGTTTTTGCGAGTTCTTATGGAATTGTGTTAAGTGAATTTGAATGTTGTTATATTTTTGACATTGGATTCGGGTTTGGCATCTGCAGATAGTCATTTGTATAAAATTTTAACTGTTGCTTAAGCAACATAAATTCTTTTTTTAGTTCAATCCTTTGGTGGAGGTTAATCCTGTCCAAGGAAGAAGATTAATCATTTATCCAATTAGCTCCAACACTATCACCCAATTCAATCTGATTCCTTCCGTATTTGTCTCCAATTGTTTCCTAATTAACCTCGTATATTTTCTTGACCCATGGTGATACAATGCCATCTATGTATTTTCCATTTATGTTAATTACTACTATTATCATCATGTTGGTATCTCTATAAAAGAGGCTGTGTATTATCATCATAACTTATCAAATGCAATATTTTTTTTAATCACAACTAACTGATTCTCATCTAATATTCATCAAGAGATTGTCATCGAGGGGAGGTTGCCCATGCAACCTCTCTTTGCTTTTGACTCCATTGTGGATCCCCTCTCTTGTTCTTTTTCCACATCCTCCTTGGTGACCTCTTCCTTCACACATAACCACTAGTAGCCCACATTGAGCCTGAGGCTACTCTCACTATGCATGATCTTGTATCCCTTCCTCACACTCTTGTGGACATTGTCGGTTCCATATTTGGGTGGGGGGGTCATCTAGGGAGTATCATTTTACCTCAATGCCTGTGGACATTAGCACATATTTCATTAGAGCGGGGAAACTTTTCCTAATGTTTTTCATTCGTTTTCTTCTAATTTCTTTTTCATTTTGTTTTGATATTAATACTATCTTCCAAGATTGTCTCTTTGGTATTACTTGGCAGTAAATATATTAGAATCCAATTCATGTGTCTGTATGAATGAAGGCTGAAGAAAACTGTTTTCAACATGGATGCAATTTTTCCAAATGCAATTCTTGTTTTTGGCACTTGATTATGTGTGCTTGCAGTTTTAAAAAATTTACAGTATTAAAAGATCATTTTAGGATTGAATGGGACATAGACTTATTGTTGTTGATTCTTCTTAAAGTAAGTATTGATTCCTGAGTAAACTTCTCTCCAGCCTCCGTCAATTAAAAGTCCATTCCTTTTGAATGCTACCAATTAGATTGAGGCTTCTACTGGAGGGAAGCCAAGTTCCTGTCAGTGACTTGGAATTTTATGATATAATTGCTTCTATTTTGTAATCCTCAAAGCATACGAGGAATTTCAATCAGAATGCCTATGTTGTGGGGGAAATCATCATCTAAAGATGTGAAGAAGAAGACCGTGAAAGAAAATTTCATTGATACATTGCATCGTTTTATAAGTCCAACTGAGCATAAAGAAGGTTCAAGAAGGATTGAACGACATAGCAGCCATGTAACGTCAGAGAAGAACTGCAGATCCAGAGCAGAATCACAATCTACATCACCCACTGCGCAAGTGTCTCGCTGTCAAAGTTTTGCTGCTAGGCCAAATGCCCAACCACTTCCTCTTCCGGATATAAATTCAGGTGTTACTTGTGCGCCCTCTGAAGTTCGTTATCAAAGACCAATATTGGAAAAACGTGGAAAACCACCATTGTGTTTGCCACTTCCAAAGCCTCGTCACATTCCCAAAGGACTTGATGATTTTGATGGAGAATTGGCTACTGCTTCGGCTTCCAGTAATTGCTCAATTGATAGTGACGACCGATGTGATTCTCAACTTCAAAGTCCTGTAGGCAATGACCTTGAGAATACCAACAAAACTGTTGTAGATAATCACTTCAGGTGTGCAATACTAGTTAAGGAATTCTGTCTGCGTTTTTTTTCAATTTTAGCTCAATGCTATTTTAACTCGTGTGCAACCTAATGTTGCTTTTCTTTTTGAAGCTTATTGCAAAAGGACCATTTTTCTCCAAGGAAAAGGAGCCCAAAAGAAATTGCTAAGCCAACAAAATTTTTATTTGGAAACCAAACAACATCTTCACCCATGTGGGGTGTTCCAAACAGTAATCGGTCTAATATGCAAATTCCTCATAACAATGCTATTGGAAGTGCCCCAGATAGTTCTATGTCAAGTCCTTCAAGAAGTCCTATGAGGGTTTTATGTCTTGAGCAGGTTCCAACATCAGCATGTGTGCCAACGAAGACTGGTAATGATGTAACATTCAATGGATCTGGCCAGTGCTCAAGCCCAGGCTCAGGACAGACTTCTGGGCATAATTCTCTGGGTGGAGACATGCTAGGGCAGTTTTGGCAACATAGTAGAGGTAGTCCAGAATGCTCCCCAATACCTAGCCCAAGAATGACAAGTCCTGGTCCGAATTCCAGGATACATAGTGGTACTGTCTCTCCTCTTCATCCACGAGCAGGAGGAACTGCACCAGAATCACCTACCACTAGGAACGATGATGGAAAGAAACAATGCCATAGATTACCTCTCCCACCAATAAATGTTTCTCGCACTTCTCCATTCTCTCCAAGCAATTCAGCTGTCGCTACACCGATATCTCGGAGTCCTGGAAAGACAGAAAATCCTGCAAGTCCAGGATCACGGTGGAAGAAAGGAAAATTGATTGGTCGTGGTACATTTGGCCATGTTTATGTTGGTTTTAACAGGTAAATATCCTACTATTAAATAAGGTAGAACTTTTGACTTGTTATGCCTTATTAAGCCTGTCAAAAAGCTTTTTTTATTAGATTCTTATGGGTGATTATTTAATTGGCATATTTCTATATTTGGTCTATATTAGTGTCAAATATGTATTGAAGTATAGGTGTCAAAATGGGCTAGGCCACCCATGGCGTGGTATGTCCCGACACAATTTTGGCCGTGTCTAGCTTGGCCTAGCCACAAACAAGATGTGTTGTGCCGGGCGCAACACTATATGTGGGTTTGTGTTTAGCATGGGGATTATAGTGTACTTGGGCTAGCACGAGATTGGGCTTGGCACAACCTTGGCTAAGCCGAGTTTGGCCTGCCTTTTTCTTTTAATTAATATAAATATTAAACATTTTTAATAATATTTAATAAAAATTATCAATTTTAATTAATATATATTTTGATTTTAAAAATATATTATCAAATTTTAGTATTTTTATTTTTTTAATTAAATATTTTTTAAACATTTGGGCTTGGTAGGCTTAGGCCATGTCAAGCATGACGTGGCTACCCTTGGGCCTAGGCTTGATCCTGAAACAAATGGGCCATTACAAGCACAACTTGATTTGAGCTAAGTTGTCCCTAGTTTTACATGGCAAATTACAAGTCGAGGCGGGCCTAGACTATGTAGGCATGGGTACACCTCATTGGCATGTCTAGTTCCACTTGCACACATTAATTTCTAAATGAATCAAAACATATTTTGTCCTCATAGACTGTATGACTCGCATACATGTACGTTTAATTGGTCACTAACAAGAATTTGGAAGTTAGATCTCATTTTGAAATGCAACATATTTGCTAAGCCAAGGTCAAAGGTTTAGACTACATTAGCATCATTTATGACAATGACTTTTAGCCAACAATTTGGTTTGAGACCATAGACATTGCTTGTTTAATTAGCTTGTAGATCTATGCGACAGAATGACTCCATTATTGCCAATTTCAAACTAATATGCTTCTGGACTAAATAGACATTGAGATATGAGTATCATTTATCGGCCCTTTTAATGTCTATTTTTTCATATGTCTCTTAAATAAACACTTCCAAATTCATCCATAATCTGATTCTTATGCATTTGTCCTTGCAAATCTATGGGCAAACCCATAACTGAGGAAGTATGGAATTGACTAGGGAAGGAGCTTAGCTATCCCCTTCTTTACGAAGCTCTACCTTCATCATGTAGTCTATTTGAGTCAAAGCAGTGCTAGCTTCTGTCAATTAAAGTATAAAACAATTTAATTAAATAAAGTAGTCTATTTGAGTATAAAACAATTTGAAGGGGAGCTTTGACGCAATGTTAAAATTGTTGCTGTGTAACTTGGTGGTCACGAGTTTGAGTTGTGAAAATAACCTCTTGCAAGGCATGGTAAAACTGCATACAATAAACTCATTGTGGTCTGACTCTTCTTCAGGACTTCGCACTGACGGAAGCATTGTTCACTCTCTTTTTTTAAGTACTCTGTTTGAGTCTTAGTGACATGGGCTAAAGTCCACTGACCTTGAAAGTGAGGGAAGCCTTTATATTTATGTTAGGTCTGCAATGATTCATGAATATCAACCACTAGCCTGATGAGGGATGTGGGTAATTCTGTGTGTAAACTTAAACCAGTAGAGCCAATAGAAACACCTTGGAATTATTTCATGGAAAAAAAAATAAGTTTCCGTTGTAAATCCACAACTTTATCTAACATCCTTAAAATTTTATTAATTTACTATCTTCTTCTTCTATATGAGTTTCTCTCCGTTCCTGATTCCTCAGACTTCTATAGGTTTGTTTTACTTATCTTTTACTCTGTTTATGCCATTATTTATAGTGAGAGTGGTGAAATGTGTGCGATGAAGGAGGTTACCCTCTTCATGGATGATGCAAAGTCAAAGGAAAGTGCAAAACACTTAGGGCAGGTGAATACCTTTGTTTTACTAGAATACCATCCTCTACTGTATTTATTATTGCTCTTCTTTAATTTTTAAGCATCATTCTTGTGTTGTCTTCTTTTGGCAGGAAATATCTCTTTTGAGTCGATTGCAACATCCAAATATTGTGCAGTATTATGGTAGTGAGATGGTATTACTTGCTTTCTTAAATACGCAATGAGAACATTCTATTACTTGTCAATTACTGATGATTGGCTGTGGTGATAAAAAAATTTCCTTGGTCCATCATTCTTGCTATCTTGGTAGTTTTTCATCATTTCTTGTTTGTTTCATGTTTTCCATTTTTTTAAAGCTCTTTATAAGCTAGGACTAGGAGTCTAAGTAAAACCTATTGGTATAAATGTCAACTAAATATCATCCCTAGTAGGTCTGTCCATAAAATAGCCATTTAGAAGTGATGCAAGCCTTAAAACCAATTGGTATAAATGTCAATTGAATATCATCCCGAGTAGGTCTGTCCATAAAATTCCATTTAGAAGTGATGCAAGCCTTGAGAAGCTAATAAGGATTCATGCTGCTACAGTTATTAGTTTATTTTGCATGTTGAATAGTTTTTGTCTTGCATTCAGTATCCAGTTATAGGATGTGATCTAATATATAGATGATGAATATTTATTCTTTAAAAGACAATGCAATATCTTATCTCTCTTACTTTGTACCGGAGCATGCTCTCCTGTTGAGAGTTTTTATTTGATGGCACTGTCTCTCTCCTTTCACTGCCAAGGTAAATCCTTAATTTCATCCTCTCTGTCTCAATCTCCACCTTTCGTGCCAGGAATCATGCTGCTCCAACCAACTGTTGCCTCACCTTGACCTTGTATACCCCCCTTGCCCTTAGATCCTAGCTCACCTATACATAAAGAAACCTCCCTTGTTATTTGCCACCTTCCTCAGCCCATGCAGCTGCCAAGTCATACCATAAATTGGAGAGGGAAAGTGGAGGAATAGATTCCAGACAAAGAAGGCACAAATATGAATTAAATTAGTGATTATAGAGAGATGGAAGGTACAAGAAAAAAATTAATCAAATTAAATTGAAAATTATTATTAATTATTATAAAGTTTGGGAATTCGTAGATCAAGGTACTGATTGGTGAATAAATCACTTGATTAGTGGGATTAATTATTGCTCCATAATGGAAGATCTTTTCCTATTCATTGTCCTTTCTAACCCCATCTATGGGCCTCTTCCCTGCTTATGTTTATTACCCACCACTCAAGGCACCTACCTTGCTAATGTACAATTGACAACCGTGATGTGAAAACACTCCAACACCTTTCTAAGACTTTCCTTCTCTTTAGTCACCAATTGCCATCCCAGATCCCTCCTTTGATTTGGATGTTTTAATTGCTTTTAAAAAGGTACTCATAAATCCTTTATTTTCATCCACTTTTTCATTTTATATTTTATACGCCAATATGATCTAAATATGTTGCTTTGTATCTTCATTTACATTCCTATGAATGCCTTAGAGGCACTATGCGACGACTAACATAATCGATGAGATTAGATGCTCATATTTTATTATTTTGAAACTTTTGAGGACATCTTGAAAATGGATAAATTATAGGCAAGTAAAATATCACGATTTTTAATGAAAGGGCATTCTAAACTTTTCTCCATCTGCCTTTTATAACAAACTAAAAATTAATTTGGCATCTCTACCAAGCTTCAATGTAGTGACAATGCTTGAAAATATTTGTTTCACTCTTTCACTTAATTGTGTCTTTCATAGTGGTCTTTGTTGGTTCTTATGCTCACATAGACTTAGTAAAATGGTGTAGCAGAATAAAAGAGTCAATTGAGATTGCTCAAACTTTACTTCTGTACATATATGTCCTCTTTCTTTTTAGGATGACACTATTCTCAGTGCACATTATCTTATAAATTGTACGCAAATCTCTACTCTATGGTAAAGTTCACTTTACTATCCTCTTTCTATAAGATGTTGTACACTCTCTTATACCTTAGGTCTTAGGTTTTTTAATGTTCTTATTTTATTCATCTAGTGTGTTCCTTGATGTGATAAGTTGCCCTCAAGGTCCATCAAGTGCATTTTTAGTTATTATTGTCTCTAAAAAATTTATCATTGTTACTTTCTTAAGAAACGTCATGCCTTTAACATTGCTAATGTGACATTTTTTTAGTTTGCTCCTTTCTCTCTCTATATCATCTACTTGAGTCTACATAGGAAGATCTTCTTATCCCCACCCATTGTCCTTTCTAACCCCATCTATGGATCTCTCCCCTCCCTTTGTTGCTAATGACCCTCCACTTAAAGCACCTTCCTTGTCAATGCACAAATGACGACTATAATGCAAAGACACTCCAACTCCACCACATGTTTCAGACTTTCCTTCTCTCTAGTCACCAATTGCCATCTCGGATCCTTTAGATTTGGATATTTCATTGCTTCTAACAAAGGTACTCGTGAGTCCTCTATTTCCCATTTTCATCCACTTTTTTGTTTATACATTATTATGATTTAAATATGTTGCATGTGTATCTTCATTTTCCCGAGAGTACATTCCTATGAATGCCTTGGGGGCATTTTTGAATCTTAGGCGGCAGCTAACCATAATCAATGAGATGGATGCTCTATAATCTGGCACTTAGAAGTTGATTCTTTTTTCCCTAAGGAAGTCCACATTAAGTCTCAAATAAGCTTTGTCATCTAAATGTTGCCTCCATAAATAGTTGATTGTCTTAAAGCTCATTTTGTAGTAAAGAGCTACACCTAGATTTATAGTGTTTATTTACTACATGGATACCTTTTTTTTAGTGGCTAAAATTACTTCAGTTCATCTCTTTTTTCCCTAGTTGTTGTCTTCTATTAACTCCTTTATCAGCTTCATATCAAGAATAACTTTCTCCAAGATGATTTTTCTAAGGTCTATAGAGTAGTCTTCAATGTTTATTGCTTGCGGAAAGCTAGTCTTGTGTGTAGTTAAAGTCATTGATAAAGATAAAGGTACGCATATCTCACAACTCAAGTATGCATTGAATATGTTTAATGAGACTGTCATGGTAGAAACTAAACCAGTTGATACTCCCGTAGAACATAATGTTGGATTAGTATCAGGACAGAGGGAGCCTCTAATTGATCCAAGGAAATACATAGGATTTGTAGGAAAATTGCACTATCTCACAGTCACCAAACGTGACAGCTTATTATTCATAGTGTGTAATTAATTTTTAGAGAATTTATACCTTAACCATTGGTAGCCCTCAAGAGTGCTCTAGAGAAAAGTATCTTATTTCATGATCTTTAGATCATGGAGTACTTGGGTGTAGATTTGACAGCTTCTATGATATGCAATATGCATTTGGCTATTGTTTCTACCTAGGACATAATTTTGTTTCTTGGGACAACAATAAATAGACACTTGTAGCAAGATAAGTGCAGAGACAGAGAATATAGGACTATAGCCTTAGTTACAGGTGAGCTCATCTTGGTTAAACAACTTCTGATCAAGGTAGGATATGCTTTTGTAGAGACAATGAAACTGTATTGTGACAATCAAATTACTATGCATATATCTTCGACCTAGTAGTTTACAAGAGGACATAACACATAGAGACTGCAATCACCACTCAATTCCAATGATTACATTAATCATGAGAAACTTATTAACTAAATTCTTAAAAGAACCTAGTGTGTAATACATTAGTAACAAGTTGAGTTTCTATAAAAAATTCAAATTAGCTTGAGGTAGACTCATGGTATTATGGACTTAGTTGTAAATGGATAAAGCGTTTATATGTAACATTCCTTATTAATCAATAATATATATAGGTTGAAGAGTATTACCTAGGATTGTGTGGAATAATTCCCACTCGACAGCTATGTTAGTGTTTTCTTCAGGATGTGATGTGTAAATTGAGATCTTGACCATTAGACTAAATAAATATTATCAAGCCCTTGACCCCTCAACTTTAGTTCCATTTAAGACTCGTACTTCTGATGTGTTTAGTATGTAGATATAAATGATTTCTTGTCTGACCATTAACTAATGGTTTACCAGACAACATGACATCATGGAGAAGTGAAATCTCAATTTTCATTACTCTGTGATACTGAACTTTATGGTTGACCATGCAGATATATATTGACTCTTCACAGTAGTTTAAACTTTCAAGAATAGTGAATGAGTATGCTTACATGCCTATAATATCTAAGCTACTTCCATTTTGGATGATAAATCTGATTTGATGCAAATATGCTTCTGTCCTGATGCATCCTAGAGTCTTAGCCGAAGAAGCTACTTGATAATTCTTTATTTCCTTAGGAAACTTATTGGCCACTTAGAATTGTTTGATAAAGATACAGTTTAGGAGTTGGATAGTCACTATGTACTTGATGATATTTATATCTCATCTTCGCTTCTAATTCATTGGGAAATTTACATTACTATATCTAGAGTGCTTATATTTCCATTTTAGATGAAGGTAACCTACTAATACCATTGAATGAATAGCAGCAAGCAATAGTATATTTCTTTTTCATAGAGCCATGATTTGATTATATATGTATTTCCTTCAAACAGATTGATGATAAACTTTACATTTACCTGGAATATGTATCTGGTGGTTCTATACATAAACTCCTCCAGGACTATGGTCAATTTGGTGAGCCAGCAATTCGGAGCTATACTCAGCAAATTCTTTCTGGACTAGCATATTTGCATGCTAAAAATACTGTACATAGGTATGACATAAGGAATTGTTTCTTTTGAATGATTGGTCTCTTTTCTGCACCTGACGTTTTACTCAACCTTGTGCAGGGATATAAAAGGTGCAAATATATTGGTAGATCCAAATGGCCGAGTTAAGCTGGCAGATTTTGGGATGGCAAAACATGTATGCTTTTATCTCTAAGCACAGTTTGAGCAATTTTATCCTTTTCTATCCTGATAATATTGTGGCTAGTCTTTCTAATGCAATATGGACTTGAAAATCTGTGTTTGGGAAATATTTTGTTTTGCCTATCTCCATATTCATGCATGTTTTCATGTGAAATTAAATATATCATACTTGTTTTATGTTGCAAATTTCAGTGTTTAATAGCTATTTGAGTTTCCCTTTAGTGTGGTATTTTGGCAATTCACTCACTAGTCCCACTTAGCTTGATTCATATGACTTGCCAGACTAGATTTTGAATAATACATTAAATGTATCTAATATTAAGGTTCTAAGAATAGTATGTGATTTGTATGCTTGATTCATATAATGTGATTAGTGATTCTAAGGTATATATATACTTGAAAAGCTGTTTGGATGAAATGTTGTCATGCTTATCTCACATTTCTTGCATCTTTAGCATAACACATTCTTTGTGCTCACAATTTATATAACGTGACTTGTCATTTCAATGGAGCATGTGCTTCAAAATCTGTTTAGATGAAATGCTATCATGCTACATTTCGTGCATGTTTATTTTTTTAAAATTTCTTTATGTGCTAATTCCTGTTTTGTATTTTGAGTTTTTCCTGTAGGCTTTAGTGTTGGGAGTTAGGTAATTCCACTTGGTATTGTTGCCACTTAATTTCATTCATATGATTTACCAGATTAAATATTATAATAGTGCTTTGAGTCAAAGTACTGAGCAGGTCAATGGAGGAGAATAATCTCCTAAAGATTAAGCTTATAGGTATTATATATCATTCATAAACTTGATTTATCAGTCTTTGAATTTATTATACATACCATGGAACTCATGTGCCAGATCACCTAGTGATTTTGTTTCTTACATCCTTTGCTCCATGACAATCTGCTCAACTAGTTATGTTATGCGTTCAAGATATGCTTGGATTGTGATACTAGTCTACTTAAAGCATCCTTTATTTTTTTAACCAACTTCGGATTATATGAAAAGAGTAGTGTATAGTAATTTGCAATTAATTTTTGTTTTACTGCAGAAGTAATAAGTATGCTTGTATATATATGTATATATATATTGAAAGTTTGCTACCAGAGTACAATGGCTTGATCAAATCAGCTGCAGGTGAATTTTAGCATACTGTAAGAAAGTCTGCATTTATATTTTTATATTTTCTGGAAATCTGCCACCAGAGTACATTGCTTTGATCATAAAGAACATGCATCGCCCTTAATTATCATGAGAACATTAAAATTCCATGAGATCATTTAATGCACTCAAAACTTGAAATGCATTCTCATTTTTCCAGTACCTCTGTGAATTTCATATTAAAATTATTTTGTAACATGGATTAGTACAAAAAACTATTCCCTATTGAATCTATTCTGAAATCTGAAGTCATAAAAGTATTTTTTTTCTTTCTATGTTTGAAGACAGTATTTATCACCTAATGTTGTGTTTCTCAGATTACTGGACAATCATGCCCCTTATCATTTAAGGGAAGCCCGTATTGGATGGCTCCAGAGGTATTGTTTTATTCAGGCGACACTTTTATCAATCATGCATCTAAATTAATTCCTATTATGCATCGTGTGGTTAGGTCATCAAGAATTCAAATGGATGTAACCTTGCTGTGGATATTTGGAGTCTAGGGTGCACTGTGCTGGAGATGGCTACATCAAAACCACCTTGGAGTCAATATGAAGGGGTTGTTACTTAAACTTTGAGAGCATGCAAAATTTTTTTAGGGTGCTACTTTGATATTTCTACTGCATTGTTGTGTTCAGAAAGCATCTTCTTTTACTAGTTTCCTCATATAAACTTTCTGTATTTAAGAATTTTTACATAAATAATTTGTAGACATACTTTTTTTAAGTAAGGACCATAGATTTATCCATTGCTCTCCATCAATACATTAATTTTGAGAATATGATGGTTGAATGCCAAGAGACCTTTTTGCATGATTTGTGAATGCTCTTGCTAATTCTTATCCATTTGCAGTTAAGTTGTTTGCCAAGCTTACTTTATTCCACATCTCTGAATGGAAATAATTATTTGCCCAACATGGTATCACCAGTTACACTAATCACTGAATTGAAGCAACAATTCACAAGAAACCCGTGCCCTAATTAATTTTCTTGGATGATCTCGTCCTTTGCTTGTATTAATTTGAGAATAGTGTTTCCTTTGTCTTGTTCTTGATAAGAGTTATGTACATATTTGACACTATACAGAGAATGTATCCATTTATAATGCATGGCCAAGTATTGGTTTTATTCTCTAGTTTGCATACTTTATTTTATTTGGTCTTTTTCAATATTTAACAACTGTTTCTTCTATAGATTGCAGCAATGTTCAAAATTGGCAACAGTAAAGAGCTTCCAAAAATCCCTGACCACCTTTCTGATGATGGCAAGGATTTTATAAGGCATTGTCTTCAGCGTGAGCCATCTAACCGCCCTACAGCTTCTGAGCTTTTGCAGCATCCATTTGTGAAAAACGCATCATCAATTGAGAAATCTCCAATTTGTTCTGAACCTTTAGAATCGCCAGGTGGCAGTTCAGGTGGAGCAAACATAAAGGTAAATTGCTCTCTGAGAATTGGTTTACTTGTGTGGTGCAAAAAAAAAAAAGTCAGTTCAGGATCTAATACGTGGTTTTATTTTATTTTTTTAGGTCAAGAATTCATATTTTTTCTTTCTACTTTTACTATTTCCTATTTGCCTAGTCTATTTTTCAAGACTTAATAAGACCAGGTTATTGTAAAAGCTCATAAAAGAGGCCTCATTACATTGTCCAAATAATTCCATAATAATATATCTATTTTGCTTTGGTCTAAGCTCCACATATAATATGAAACTTTCTAAAGTGTCATTAGTTTGCCTATTTTTCTTGTGGAATCGTCTAGATTCAATTATTTAAATAGTGAATTTCCATCGCTGTCTAGACATTTGAAATGACAAATAAATAAGGAAATCTCAGGTTGAGATTTTGTGCACAAGCAACCAACTTTTGCCCCTAAAGTTTGACATGCCAAATTGTTTCATTATTTATCCTTATTTCAAACATTTTTTGTCCTTAACCAAAAGCTCATAGCTATGTAATTGTGACTGAATTGACCATGCTATTGAGAAACATGGAAATTAGAATCTAATTGTTTTAGTTCATCTCATATATAATACATGGAAGTAACTCTTGTTGACTTGTAATTCCTCAATTTAGTCACACATGGTGAGTTACGGGTTAATAAAGAACTTTTGTAAGCTTAGATGGGTTACCCACTATTAATTTGGTTAGGTATTTTGTCAGCCCTTAGTGTCAATCATGAGATGATTGTTTAGGGAACACATGTATCATATTCATTAATAAAGGCAAGGTTTGCTTATTATATTTATTTCTTATCCGTGCTATATGAATAAATATAATAGTGTCCTTGAGTAGTAGGTTCTTGTCTACAGCATATCAATTGGTTGAATTGATAGTGAGAGTCTGTAGACATATATAGAACACTACTCTTAACTATTCCTAGTCGAGCATTAATATGCAAGGACAATATTAATGCGTTGAGACTAGCATGTAGGTCAATTGATGACTTAATCTCACAAGTCATGGATATGTGATATCACGTTGACACATGGGTACATATTAGAGACTATGTACTGAATTGACCCGCCATGAGAATGTTTCATGGATCGTTATATGGGTGTCATAAACATTCTCATGTGACTATTGGTATGAATAGTCCTTAGACCTGAAGTCACTACGGTTCCCTACATAATGAGTTGTATACTTTGGCTTCGTCAAACGTCACCTGTAACAGGGTGACTATAAAGGCGATCACTGGGTATGCAATAAGTTATGCGGAGGGATGTGAGTGATGTAGATGAGATCTATCCCTTCCATATGACGGAAGTGATATCTATGAGCCCCTTGATAGAGTAGGACTGCAAAAATGCATGATCATGCTCGAATAAGTCAATATGAGATATTGAGCTTATTTGATTGAGTAGTCTACTTGGAGATCAAGAAATTCATGATTGATAAGAGGATGACACGGTCTATGCCTCATTGATCAATCTAGATATCAAGGATAGAAGGACTGAGTCATACAAGATAGTAGTCACGGAAAGGTTGTGTCGGATCTCGACATTCTCGTCACTTGGGTAGCAATGATGTATTGCTAGATGCCGCTCATTGCTTATGTCTCTAAAATGGTTTTAAAGACATTGCCAATGTTACGAGAACCTATTGGGTCACACACTTAGAACATGTGATTTGGAGATGGTTCATGTGATGAATCATTGGGCCATTAGATTGAGTCTAATGTAGATTAGACTCATTGAGTGGGACTCAAGGTAGACTCATTGAATTAGACTCGAGTTGGACTCAAGTCAATTCGGATTATAGTGAGACTCGAGTTGGACTCAAGTCAATTCGGATTGAATTAGACTCGAGTTAGATTCAAGTCACACAAGCCAATTCGAATTCATCAAGAGGGGGGTTGCATGATCACTTAATATGGGATTAATGGGGTATTAATTCCATGGAATACCAAAAGCCAAAACCCTTGATATTCCATGGTGATATATAAAAGGGGTGAGAGGCTTTTTCTTTTTGACTCTTGGATGATTGCACCTTCTTCCTCTTCTCTTCTACCTCCTTGGCCGAACCAACCTTTGTGGCTAGCACCACAGTTTGGTTCTTCTCCATCTCGGTGTTTGTGTGGATAATGTGGAGGCGCGAACACACTGATCGTGCTGAGATCTGCTTTTGAAGGCAAAAGTTGCTGTCGGGATTGCGAAGGACTCGCATCAAAGGTAACCTCGATTCCAGTAGATAGAATAGTAAAACGAGTATGATTTTTCACATGGATCTTCTGGAGGGATCCTTTTCCGCTGCGTTTATGCGGATAAAAATTGTTTTTGTCGCATATAGATCCCTACAAAGTTATCCTAGCTTTTTGTTGTCCAAGAGTTCGTCTCCCATCAGGTCCTTAGTCCCTTAGATGCACTAAGCCTTTAGCTTCTTCCATGTGCTATCTTTTATTAGGTTAGCTACATAGTCTCCCTATTGTGGCTTCTGTCAAAGTTATTGAATCAACTTTATGTTCGTTGTCTTGTAGTCTCCAATGTTCCATCCCATCCTTCATTGATCTCCAATGGAATTTTGAGCCATTTGACTACACCAAGTCAACACAACTCGACTTCATTGAGTCATAAATTCCACGAGCTACATATGAAGTCTATCAAGTTCCTGCAAACTTTGTACACACATTAGTAACACAAGAAAATTTAAACCCTTTGACAAACACATCAAAACATCGAGCCATCACAACTTGGCTACACCAAGTTAGTACAACTTGACTTCGTTGACTCATAAGCCCCACTAACTTTATATGCATTCATACACATTAGTAACACAAGAAAACATACCCTTTGACAAACACATTAGATCATTTTGGTCGAACACGACCACTTAGGGTATGATTGCACTAATACTATTAACTTAGATTTTGGATTTAAGTATTTTGGTCCAGTGATTGGGCTTGACATTAATATCAATTCTCTCATTTAATCCACTCAACTAACTAGACTAAGTTCACATTGGCTAAAACTGTTGGTGCAAGGAGTACCAGATGATCGAACCTCAGTTTTGATAATGGCAAGAGGTTCAAGTTAAGTATGTGGTAATTACTAATGAGCCGATTTAAGTGTGTAGGTAGCATAGGAAAGTCCTAGTTGAGGTTAGGCACAGACAAGTTCTAGTGAAAATTAGACAGTGGAAGTCCTGGTTGGAGGCTAGGCAGTGGAAGTCCTGGTTTGGAGGATTAGGCAGGAAGACTTGGCGGATCAAGTGTACTAGGTGGAAGTCTAGACAGGTCAGGTGGAAGTCTAGGCAGATCAAGTGTACCAGATGTCTAGCAGTGGAAGTTTAGGCAGATCAGGTGGACCAGATATCTAGCAGGAAATCCTGAGGGCCGAGGATCGAGGTTAAGCAGAAGTCCAACAAGTCTGGAGGACTTGACTGGCAAACAGGTAAATTCTCCCGAGTGGAGTGGGTAAGGGCGCGTTCCCAGTATGGGAACAATAGGCGTTGGTCTGATCCAGGATTTCACTGGAAATCCGAAGTCAAAACCAAAACAGTTGTGAAACTGTTATCTTTTCTTGTTAGTTTTGGGTTTTGCGTTAACTTGTAATGCAGGAAAGGAGGGGCTGAAACTTTGTGTTCCGGGCGCCCTTATCTGGATCTAGGTGACCGGAGTCTAGGCGCCCGGATTGGTTCCAGGCGATCGGACGTTAGCGGAACGGGACCAGCGAAGCAGTGAGGTGGCAGAGTCCTAGTGGTCGGGACACCTCAACTTCTAAGCGCGCTCGGATTGGTTCTAGGCGTCCCAGATCTGGATAGGCGTTACGGAGTCAAAGGTTCATCCGGAACCTCCACGTCAGCATACAGGGGTCTGGAAAGGGATACAGGCGCCTGGAAGTGCCGAGTCAGCAGCGCCGATGGTGGATTGGCGGACAACGTGGAGGCGCTTGGAAAGGCTTCCGGGCGCTCATAAAGCCTAGTAAAAGAGTATCGAGGGAGATCCTTTAGTGCACCATTCTACAGACAAGAGACGACCGTCTACACGCGAAGCATCAACTATGAACGTCGTCGTAATGCCGAAGAGCTACGCAAGAAGTCGACATCTTCATTCCTTCGGTAAAATTCATTTTGTACTTCATTTTTAAAAGGACGGTATCGTTGTTACTGATTTTACATTTTGTATTCACTAACTCCCTTTCGTAAGAGGAGAGTTATATAGTGGATTGGCTGTCGGAAACGGTCATCTGATCGTGGGCCTTAGAGTAGCAGCCTGTGGCTGTGAACTAAATAAATACTTGTGTGCTCGCTTCTTGTGTTTGTTACTTTCCGCTGCATTATTACACAACTCTGATTGCAAGATTTCACAAGCATCTTTACGAAATTCGAAAACGCTTCGATAGCACTATTCAACCCCCCCCCCGTGCTTTCAACGATCCTACAAAAACTCTGCCAATTTTTTCTTTTCCCAGTTTTTTATATTTTACATTCACCTTCTCACGCACACGTGCACACATTTTACATTATAGATGCTCATATATCGTTTAACTCTATTGCCCAATATTTAGATGTAATATTTGATATCTTGTCATACAAGTCTATATATATCCTATATAGAAATATAGATATTGTAGATATGTGATCTGGCTATTTGAAGCATGAGTCTGACTAGTGAACCAACTTCTTGGAGTTTGACCAGTTCATCATCTCGTGCAATTTTGGAAACTATGCCAATAACAGTAGGGGATTAGAATTGCAGATATAATTGCCTCATTGTACCCTAAGTGGCTTCACTTGAAACATGTGTTTTGGTGGATAATGAATGTATCTGTATCTGATAGCTGCAAAGTTGTATATTTGTAAATTAAACCATTCCCTCGTCTATGAGAACTACGAAACACATGGTTAAATACATGTTGATATTGCAGAAACTGATACACGTTAGTAGAATTTACAAGAATGAATCTAAGATCTAGGTCTAGTTATATAATCTTTGTGCCTTTTGAAAGGATGTTTTCAGTCAAATGTTCTCCTTTCTTCTCCATATTTCTCTTTCATTGCTTCATTTTGCATCTGCTTTCATCGTGATATTTTCTTTTATACTTATGTGCTTTGAATTTTCATGCGGTTATTAATGAAACTCCAGATAACTGGCCATGTGAAAAATTTGTCTTCTCTGGACACGGAAGGAATGACAATCTATCACATACGAGGTGGAGCACCTTCAGGAACAAGGTAAATCCACTGTTTTTTTTTTTTTTTTTTTGCCTTTTTTAGACTAATGATTTTGTTAGTTACTTTGTTTTCTTATATGTATTGAAAAGGCAGGAATAGCTTGGTCAGCATTCTCTGTAGTTTAACTTCGGGCATGTTTTAGAGATAAACATGGCATGTTAAGTTTGAAACTTTTAGTTCAATGTTTTCCTCTCATCTTATTTCATTATGGAACAGTCAAAGAAATTCAAATGAACTATATTGGTTACTGTGGGATGTGATCTCACAAATCAAACATTTTAAAATTTTCTAATAGTACGTTGAACTTAAATGCATACTCAATAATATCAAGGTAAAGTTTTTTTTTTTTGCTGATACACCACAGGCACGTGGTTAAGTAGCAGCAATCTTAGCACACAAAGGTCTTGTGTTCCAATTATTCACATGCACTACTGCACGCAATTGGAGCGAACATGAGCCTTTTTTTAAATTTTCTTTTGTAAAAATAAACTATTGATTATCCTTCTCATATGCAGTGATGTTCTGAGATACATATCTTGCCCTGTCTCTCCAATGGGAAGTCCTCACTTGAATTCCAGATCTCAACGCTATGCGAGTGGAAGGATGTCCCCTTCTCCCATTTCAAGTCCTATAGCCACCTCCGGTGCCTCTACGCCTCTGACCGGTGGCAATGGTGCTATTCCCTTCAGCCATTCCAAGAAGGGGAGTCGTGAACCGGATGGCTTCACTTGCTTGTCAAAATGCAAAAGTGATATGTATCTTAGCGGGACCATATGCCACGAACGGAAACTCAATCTTTTAGCTGGAATGCAGCAAGGCCCACAAAAAGTTTGGGAAAGAGTGGCATCAGAAGCTGACATTCGCAGTGCTCAATTTGGCAGGCTCAGACATGTTCATTTATGGGATCCTCATGAGAAGCAGCCTGATCGTGTGCTCCTTCCTTCGTTAAGAGATCAAATGAAGCTTAAGCCTTCACAAAATCCCAGTTCAGGTCTTCCAACTCATGACTCTGCAAAGGCTACATGACTGACAGAATGATCAGCCAGATCGTAATTTTTTTTGTTGGTTCTGGCATGCTTATATTAGCCCCAATTTCATCCCAAACTAATTTATTTGGTAAGGAAGTTGCAAGTGTACAATCATTCTTTGTTCTTTGGAGACTTGGGCAGCGGACTACGTTCTTTTCGACAATGCTCTGCCAAGTTTCAAACTGGTAAGTATTAGTGGAGTCCGCAGATTGACGCAGTGATTTCATTGAGGATGCAATTTCTTTGTTAGGGAAGAGAAAGAGCAAGCGATGTTTGGAAAACCGGAAGCTCGGAACTCAACTTGTGCATACAGTTAGACTATTTGTATAAAGGCTGACCCCACATTGTCCAACATTCTACATCATTAAGTTATTATACTATGACTTTTACTAATTTTATCTTTCAGAAGATTGAGAAAAAAACATATTTAGAAAATGAAAGATATTTTGATTGAGATAATTGTTGATGACAAATCCTTTTCTTTTATCCTTTAATATGAAATTTAAAATTTTTCCTAAAAAACAAAAATTGAATTTATATTTTTCATGTAATCATAATAAATTGCTCCTCCAGTCATACATCAATAATAAAATGAAAAAAATATATTTTGAATAGCTCAATACCATCCATACATAACAGTAAAATAAAAAAGCACTAAATAATTGCTTTTGGTCAGCACGCTGCTGATTCTTCGTAGGAGGATAAATCTTCTCTCCAAGAAGACTTTAGCAGAAAAATTCAATTAAATTGATTGAATTTAAAATTTAAAAAAAAAATTATTAAAAAATTAATTAATTTGATTTTATTTCATTTATTCGATTAAATTGAATTAATTAAAATAAAAAAAATAATTTATAAATTTAGAAAATAATTCATTTGTTTAATTTTTATTTAAAAATTTATGAGTATCGCAACTTCCCGCGTTATCTCTATTGTCTATTCTCGTCCCCGGGGCCATGTACCGCGGTAGGACATCCAGGTTATCACCAAGGCAACCCAGTTCGATCCCCAGCTATGATATATTTGCAGAAATTTTTCCTTCAAATGGGGATCGCAATGGATGTTGGACATCTGGGTTGGCCGCTGCGTGCGCTTCTTGATTTACCCTGGTGGTCGGTGAGAAATTTCTATGGGACCGAATTGATCACTCTTGGGGATTGAGTAAATGCGACTGACTGAGATTAATTTATTTATTTTTGTCTATCGTCTATTCTCTAATCCACCGTACAGTCCGTCACAGTGGCAGCACACGCGACAGGGCTCGATCCCCTCGAGGCATAGCATTCGAAATCGATACCATCCGAATTGTAATTAAAATGGTCGCGACGGATGTCAAAGTTGCAGAAATTGAACTCCCAGATGAACGCCTCTCCAACGCTGGGAAGATTGCCATCGGCGTCGAAGAGGGTGAGGCCGAGTTGTTGAATCAACTTCCATTGCTTTACGTTGGCCTTTAAACAGCGTAGCGCTTCGTCCGCCGAGAGAAGATAGTGCTTGGTTTCCGGTCAGGAACTCGGTATCAAAAGACACTATAGGAAATCGAGGGAGCACTTGAGCGTACTTGGTTTCCGGTCACTGCCATGAATTTTATTTTATTTATATTTTTACCGTTGGGCGTACCGTAACGTTGAACTTGAATTCATTTGAAATGCGACGGTGACGTGACTCCGGCCGGGTTTCCGGTCACCGCCGTCAATTTTATTTTATTTTATTTATTTATATTTTTACGATCAAGAAAGTCATTGCGGGTAGCGTCTAAAACCTGCAATTTGGAATGAAGCTACACTCCGACTAGGTTCTTCACCGCTGTCGATCATGATTTTTCAAAAAAACCCCACCTCTAATGCTCCGGCTTCCTTCACCTCGGCGCTACAGGCTCATCCGGCAGACCGTCGACGCCCACTTTCCCTCCTACCTCTTCCCTATCTTCTTCCATCTAATAATAATTTGCTAGTTCTCAGGAGGTAAACCAAAAGCTTTATTGTTATTGTTAGGTTGGTTTAGGTTGGCAGCTGCCTTGATTTGATAATTGATCGTGCCTTCTGACATTACAGATTTCTCATACAGGTTTACCAAACCCTAATCACTTTCTGGTGTGCCCTCTTCTTCCTTGTCAATTCAATGTTTCATAGTTCTAGTGGCAGATCAAAATTAAGCAATTATATATATATATATAGGTAGAAGAGTTCCAAGTATTGGTGTTTTCTTTGAGATGTGATGTATAAATTGAGATTTTGACATTAGACTAAATATTCCCAAGCCACTTATCAAATTATAATCAACTTCAACTGTCATTTTAGACTCAAATACTTATCTAATGTTTATCTGTGTGTTTAGTATGTAGATATAAATGATCTCTTTTCTGACCATCAACAGCTAATGGTTTACCAGACATAGCATGACATCATGGAGAAGTGAAATCTCATTTTCATTACTCTGTGATATCTGAACTTTATGGTTGACCATGGGAATGAATATACATTGACTCTTCTCAGTTCTGTAACTTTAAAGAATAGCGAATGAGTATGCTTGCATGCCTGTAAAGATCTAAGCTACTTCTATTTTGGGCGATAAATCTGATTTGATGCAAATATGCCCCTGTCCATTGGGAAAGGTATATCACTATATCTACACAGCTTATATTTCCATTTTAGGTGAAAGCACTGCTAATAATTGACCGAATAGCTGCAAGAAATAGTGTATTTCCTTGTATGCATTTTCTTCAAACAGATTGATGACAAACTTTACATTAATATGTATTTGGTGTTTCTATACATAAACTCCTTCAGGACTATGGTCAATTTGGTGAGCCAGCAATTTGGAGATATACTCAGCAAATTCTTTCTGTAGTAGCATATTTGCATGCTAAATATATTGTACATAGGTGTGGCATAAGAAAGTGTTTCTTTTGAATGATTCATCTCCATCTTTGAAAATGAAGTTTAAACTGGATTTCTTCTCTGCATCTAAATTGTTCCTCAACCTTTTGTAGGGACATCAAAGGTGCAAACATATTGGTAGATCCAAATGACCATTTTAAACTGGCAGATTTTGGAATGGCAAAACATGTATGATTTTATCTCTGTTAAAATGAAGCACTGTTTGAGCAATTTATACTTTTGTACCCTGATAATATTGTGGCTAGTCTATCTAATGCAATATGGGCTTGACAATCTGTGTTTGGGAGAAATGTTGATTTCCCCATCTCAATAATCTTCCATGTTTTTCATGTAAAATTTAATGTATCATATGTTAAAAAAAAGACAACCTAGTGCATAAGCTCCCACCAATGCGGGGTTCCGGAGAAGGGTATATTGTAGTAGTCATATGTTGAAATAATAAATTTAATTTGTGTATATATGACTGAATAGTAATCATTCATTAACTCTAGAGTATATGCTTAGCATCTAGAGTATATTCTTAGTATCTAGTCATAAAAAGTCACTTGAAGTATCTTGAATGTATAAATATCCCTTGTACTTGCATTTGTAATCATCAAGAAGTTAAGAAACAAGTGTCATTGAGTTCTCCTATATTCTTTTCCTCTCTACAAAGATCTTCATCTTCTTTCTCTCCAACAAGGTGATATCAAAGCCATGTTAAAGTGCTCAAGTGATGGTCAACGATGGAGTTTCTTCTTTTCAATTTCCTTATCTCACAAAGGAGAATTTTGAGATATGGTGTTTAAGGATGAAATCCTTGCTTGGTTCTCAAGATGCATGGGAGATTGTAGAGAAAGGCTTTGAGAAGTCTCAAAATGAAGATGATTTATCTCAAGTAGAGAAGGATTTTTTGTCAAAGACAAGGAAGAAGGATCAACAAGCCCTCACTCTCATCCATCAATGTTTGGATGATTCCATGTTCGAGGAGGTGGTTGATGCTACTACTTTAAAAGAAGCTTGAGAGATATTGACAAAGCCTTTCCAAGGTGTTGCCAAAATAAAGAAGGTAAAACTTCAATCACTAAGGTGTGATTTTAAAGCATTGCAAATGAAAGAATCTGATTCCATCTTAGATTATTGTTCATAGATGAAGGCAATTGCCAATCAATTAAAGAGATATGGAGACAAAATAGAAGATGTATGCATAGTGGAAAAAGTTCTTCGTCCTTTAACTCCTAAATTTAATTATATTGTGTAAAATACGGTAATTTAAAAAAAAAAAATTTAATGGTTAACGGGTTTAAAACCCGAAACCCATTAGGAATTGATAACCCTCCGTCTGCGTCGTTTCTTCTCCCGCCCGGAAAACGCACGAGCGTTCCCCCTTTCTTCGCCGAAACCGACGGCCGCTCCTTCTCTTCATCTTCTTCTTCTCCTTCCGCCGAACCATTGTTATTACTCTTCTCCTTGTGGAAACGACGCCTTTCCTCTTCCCCAACCCCCTTCACTTCGTTGCCTGTAGCCAAGGAAGGAGCGAGCCGCTCCGCCGTCTCCTTCTCCTTTGTGAAGGACACCACGGCCGGCTGCCACCTTCCCTCCTCAATCGGCGTTCACACACATCTTTCCCCTCAGCAGAGGTCGTTCGCCGTTTCTGTTGTCTTTCCCTAGCCGACCAGCACCCCTCACCCTCTCCTCTTTGTGCCCTAGACGGTGAGGTTCCCTTTCTTCCTAAGGGTGGCATCGGGTGTGATCGGGAGGGCAGAGGAGTTTGCTCACCGGATTCGTGAGAGAAGCGAAAGATCGAGGAGGAAATCATAGCAGTTGCACCGCCTCTCTCTCTCCCTCTCCTACGATTCACAGGTAGAACTATGGAGTTGTTCTTACTGATCTAGTTTATATATATATATAGTTTTATATCTTGATATGGAGTAGTTGAGAAACAATCAAACGTGACAAACTGATATTTACAGTTTCATATAGGTAAGCACTGTGCAGAAGCTGTTTTACTTTTGATTTATGTAGAATTCTCTCCCCTTTTACTCTATACAGTGGATTCATTTCCCCAGGAGTGTGAGACCAAGATCCGATTGAGAGTTCTGTAATTGCATGACTTCAAGTTGGAAAACTTGTAGTAATCAGTAGGTAGGGTAGACAGGCTTCGGAGAAGAAAATACAATGGTTAATGAGAAGGTTGCACGAGGAAGGTCTTTGGATAGTGCTATTTTACTTGAGATATTTTGTGCTGGAGCATAAATTGTTTTTCAAAGGGGGTGCAGGAAACGAGTTTAGGTGGAGCACAACACCAAATGATCAACATAATTAATAATTTGATTTAGATATATAATGTAGAGTCATCTCTCATCCTTTTTCTTTAGGAGTTAATTAAATGAATAGAGATGTATAGGATCGGACTTGATACAATTTATTTTCTCATTAGTCAATCACCTTGATATGTAAATATCTAAGTTTAAGCCCTGTGGTACAGGACAGTGACTTACTATTGGATTTCTGGATGGAGGTTCCTTGCGGACACCGACTACTTTCGGAAGGCGGGTATCTTGTCTTATCTTTTTAGATAAGTTATTTGACATGTATAGTTTAGCTATAGCTGGTAGTAATAATTCTTGTTATGCTTTTATATATATATATGCCTTGGTATATCACTACTTGCTCATATATGTTGTATATCATTCTTACCTGATACCTGTTTAGCTCCTTAGCATATTGATACTTGTCATGCGTAGCGTATATAGGTGCATCAAAGTAGTGATATACCGTTCTTTATTGGGCATTGTCTATCCACTAGATATACCTTGTATGCATTAGCGTCATGCACCATCCTTGCATGATTGCATGCTGGCGATCGTCGGCTCCTTTGTAGTTGAGCCCGTCGTCAGTTACATGATCTGCACACACTGCCACTCATGGGTTAGTGGTACATCAGGAGGGTGTGTGCAGTTGCTCTGTCATGCTCCGCTCGGCCGCTCAGGGGTAGTGGTTCCGCAGCGTGGTAGCATACAGGGATCCCTCCTTCGCATCGTGACACGAGGAGATGAGAGCTTTGCTCCCCCATATGACTTGGGGCAGGAGGATAGGTGTACTCCGACAGCATCCTGTCCACTCGGTCACTCAGGAGCAGTGATGGCAGAGTGCACAGTTGTCACAGCCCTACCCACTCGACCTCACCATCGTGGTGACGGTGGCTGACTGGCGTCAGGGGTGACCATGTCATTGCATCATGTGCATACTGCATGGATTGCATTTATGCTTGCTGCATTTTGGTTGTTGCATTTGTTTGACATGCACATACAGGAGACCTGATGCATTTTGGTAGGAGATTCTGGTATGTACAGCTCTTCCGTTCTTTCAGTTTTGCATTTCTTATTATCCCTTCAGGAGGCTGTACTTACATGATTATTACTGCTAGGAATAGTTTACTATACATGTCTATTGGATATCCGCTGGGTTCTTTGAACTCATCCCGTTGATTTCATTCTTTTCAGGTTGAGGTCAGTCTGGAGCTGCGCTGCTAGTCCCCTATCGAGATGATGTCGTCTCTTTGGTTTTGGTTTTAATATGTTATCGATAGATATGTTTCAGAACTTGATCTGTCTTATGGATTTTCATATACATGTTTCGGTTTGTGATATGCATGCTATAGAATAATAGTTGTGGTTATTATTTCAGTTTTAATACTTGTGATTTAGTTTTGTTATGTTATGGATTGTGGCCGTGTAGGCTTATTTGTGGCCTTGTAGGCCTTTATGTCATATATGTATACAGGGAATTGCAATTGTTACAGGGGAGATGTTGCCGAAATTTTCGGTCAGCCATCTCCCGGGGCGTGACAGCATCTCACTTGGCTACCAGGATTCATAAACTCTAGTACTTATCCTGGAGGTCTAGAGTTCGAATCCTAGGGGAGGCAAAAATCCACTGGCCAGGGGTGGAAAGTCCTAGTGAGTAACGACACGGCCGAGGGTCGTCGATTGACGACATAGGGGTCGCCAAGGGGGCCGCTAGTTGGGCCGCCCAAGGGGCCGAGGGGCCGGGTCGTTACATATTGTGTGTGTTATTGAAGAATAAAAAGATTTAGATTCAATGACTATTGAAAAATTAGAGGGCTCATTACAAGCCCATGAAAAAAAGATGAAGAGAAGAAAAGAAGAGCCATTGGAGTAAGTTCTCAAAGTCAAAGCTACCCTAAAGAATGATGAAAGAGGACACAACTATTTTAGATGACGTGGATGCGGAAGAGACCATGGACAAAAAAAGAGGACGTGGACATAGCTAAATTAGACCAAGTTGGGGTAATAGAGATAACTCTAATCAAGAAGAAAGAATCCAACCATCACCTAGATACCGTAGAAGAACAAGAGGAAAAGGACAAAGCTATCATCCAACTTCAAATGAAAGGAGGTATGACAAGTCTAAAGTTAAATGTTATACTTGCCATAAAATGAGTCATTATGCTTGGGAATGTTATGGTGCTACTAATGATATTAAAGAAGCGGCTCATCTTGTTGCTGACAATCAAAAACTGAAGAGTCAACTTTGTTGCTACAA
Organism: Curcuma longa; assembly: GCF_044706935.1. Lineage (NCBI taxonomy): Eukaryota > Viridiplantae > Streptophyta > Magnoliopsida > Zingiberales > Zingiberaceae > Curcuma > Curcuma longa. Next base: position 1,412,393 of record NC_133873.1, on the reverse strand, counting down.
ATCAAAGAAGAAGAGAAAGGTGATAAAAACTTGTGTTACTTGAATAATGGTGCAAGCAATCATATGTGTGGATACAAAGATCAATTTGTAGAGCTTGTTGTGAAAGTGAAAGACACTATTTCTTTTGGAAACTCAAAAATCCACATTGAAGAGAAAGGTATAATTCTCATCTCTAGATGGTAGTCATAAAATGATCTCAGATGTTTACCTTGTGCCAAAATTAAGGAGTAACATTCTAAGCTTGGGTCTTGAAAGGGGTTATGAGATTCTTATGAAAAATAATTATCTTTGGTTTACATATCAAAATGCTAATTTTCTTGCTAAGGTTTCTATGTCAAAGAATAAGATGTTTACTTTGAATATTAAAACAATTGAAGCAAAGTGTTTGAAGGCTAATGTGCAAGAACCATGGTGCTAGTACATGAGATTCGGCCATGTAAACTTTGGAGGAGTGAAGGCTATGGGAGAAAAGAAGATGGTGAAAGGGATGCCTCTAATAAATCATTCCAATTATTTATGTGAAGTATGCCTTCTTGGCAAACATGCTAGGAGTAGTTTTCCAAAGAATCAATATTTAAAGCAACCACGCACTTGAACTTGTGCATATAAATGTCTATGGACTGATCAATCCACCTTCACTCGGTAAGGTAAATATTTCTTACTCTTTATTGATGATTTTAATAGAAGGGCTTATTTTCTTAAACAAAAAATCAAAAGCTTTTATTGCTTTTAAAAATTTCAAGACACTTGTAGAAAAGGAAAGTGGATATAATATCAAAGTTTTGAGATCTGATTGGAGAGGCGAATTCACTTCTAAAAAGTTCAATGACTTTTGTGAAAATCATGGAATCCATTGTCCTTCGATAGTTCCTAGACAACCACAATAAAATGGAGTACCCGAAAGGAAGAATAGAACTATTCTTAACATGACAAGTTACATGCTAAAAACAAAAAATATGCTAAAGGAGTTTTAGGCCGAAGCTGTTTCTTGTGCAGTTTACTTGTTTAATTGCTCTCCAACATTAAATGTCAAAGATCAAACTCCTCAAGAAGCATGGAATGGAAGAAACCCTAATGTTAAACATTTACGAGTTTTTGAAAGCATTGCATACACTCAAGTATTGCAACAAAAGAGGTCCAAGCTTGATAATCGAAGTGTTAAATATGTCTTTATGGAATACGATTTACATTCCAAAGGTTACAAATTATACAACCGAAGCAATAATAGAGTGGTGGTAAGTTGAGATGTTGAATTTGCATGTTGGTGCAATCTTTGCCCCAAGTGCATTGAGTTTCAATGTTTGGCTAAACCATGTTTAAAGTTAGGCAATACTTGTGATCTAACATGTGTGATGCAAGTTTGCAGGAAAGTCCAAGCGTAGTCTTGGCAAAGAAAAGTCCAAGTCCAAGGGGAAGTCTTGGCAAAGGAAAAGTCCAAGTGGGAAGTCTTGGCAAGGAAAAGTCCAAGTGGGAAGTCTTGGCAAGGAAAAGTCCAAGTGGGAAGTCTTGGCAAGGAAAAGTCCAAGTGGGTAGTCTTGGCAAGGAAAAGTCCAAGTCTTGGCAAGGAAAAGTCCAAGTGGGTAGTCTTGGCAAGGAAAAGTCCAAGGGGTGGTCTTGGCAAGGACTTGACATGACGAAGCTGATGGAAGCATCTCAGGCTAGTGCAAGGATGATGGAGCATCCAGGGAAGGCACGAGGCTATGGGAGGTGTTTGAAGGCCGAGGTCTAGGTCAAGAGAAGCTGAAATGGGATTTTTCAGCTTCACCAGTCGACTGGCCCTGCCAGCAGTCGACTGCTCATAAATCAGACGCACACAGAAAAATCAGTCGAGCCAGAGGAAGACAGGAGTCGACTGGGCAGTCGACTGGTGTATGGTGAGTCGACTGATGCCAGTCGACTGGTCTTGGATCAGTCGACTGCTATTTGAACGTTGGCGAAGATTGGCAAGCATTTAATGCGCTTTAATGCGAGATTTTGTTGCCGATTGAAGCCATCAGTCGACTGGCCCTGCCAGCAGTCGACTGATGTTGAAGAATTATAAAAGAAGCCTGCTCGAGATCAACTCAAGAATTCTGCTATTCTTTTATTCTTTGTGCTTCTTTTGAGAACGTGTTTGTTCTCTGATTCTTTGCTTTCTTCCTCTCCTCCTAAACATTATTTCATATCATTTTGAGGAGATCGAAAGAGTTGTAAAGGTTTCTCCGCCTTCGAGGTTTTCGAGAAGGAGAAGATTCATAGTGCATCGGGTGTGTGCGTGCGTGTGGATCCTTGGATTAGTCACCTCTGCGGAGGTGGATACCAAGTAAACAAACCGGGTTAGCGTTGATCTATTGTTTTCTCTTTTATATTTTGCTTCCGCTAACACTCTTGCAGAGAAACAATCAAGAAGAATCGAAAAATGCTATTCACCCCCCTCTAGCGAACCAACCGATCCTAACAAGTGGTATCAGAGCCGGTTACGTTTCGGAGGATCTAACAATCAACCGGAGCAACATATGGCGTTCCAAGAGGGTTATAGCACCGCACGACCACCATTCTTCGACGGAAACGATTTCGCATACTGGAAAGGTAGAATGGAATTTTATTTAATGAATGACTTTGAAAACTGGATTATTGTTGTAGAAGGCTTCGAAAAACCGAAGGATGCAACTGGAACAACCCTACCTATCAAGAACTGGTCAAAGGACATATGTAAGAAGGCGCAAGCGAATGCGAAAGCCATAACGACCTTGCAGTGCGGACTCTCTAAAGAGCAATTGAGCAAGGTTGGTCCTTTCGACTCGGCCAAAGAATTATGGGAAAAGCTCATTGAACTGAATGAAGGATCAAGCGAATCTCGACGAGCCAAGAAGGATCTCTTGGTAAGCCAACTACAATCCTTTTCAATGAGATCTAATGAAAATGTAAGTCAGATGCATGGGAGGTTCAAGGAGATCGTAAACGGTCTCCATGTAATCGGTGAAAAGATCGATAACCGCGATCTTGTAAGGTATGTGTTACAAGCCTTTCCCCGAACTACTTTATGGGCATCTATGGTTGATGCGTATAAAGTATCAAGGGATCTATCCGCTGTTAAGCTTGATGAATTATTCTGTGAATTTCAACTACATGAGCAAGCTAATATGGCAACAAAAGAGAAAGGTATAGCCTTGATTGCAGATAAAAAGAAGAAGAAGAAAAAGGAGGAGGAGTCTTCATCCGAATCTGAGCAGGAATCCTCTGATAGCGACGAAGAGATGTCAATCAGAGAAGCAGCGCACTATATTAAACAGTTGACTGGGAAGTCGAGAGGGTTCACTAAGAGAGATGCCAAAAGGATGATCAAATCACATCAAGGTAAATCAAAAAGGGTCAATTCTAATTCTAACGTAATTTGCTATGAATGCAATAAAAAGGGACACGTCAAGACAAACTGTCCAAAGTGGAAGAAGAAAGAAATGAAGAAAGAGGATAAAAAGAAGAAGGAAGTCATGGTGGCCCAAGCCACATGGGATGATACATCAAGTAGTGACTCTTCAGATGATGAAGAGACATGTCACATCACAAGGCACATGGCGCTCATGGCACGTGGAAGGGACCAGGAGACTTCAAGTGACGAGGAATCAAGTAGCGACGAATCGTCATCAAGTGGTAATGAATCCTCCTCAAGTGAGGATGAGGTAATGGATAGAAAGAAACAAAAGTTTATTTTTCGTACTATGGCTTATCTTAGAAATGCTTTAATTGAATCAAAATCTAAGGTTAAGGCATTAAGGGAGGAACTTAGAACTATTAGGAACAATGCATGTGAACTTAGTAAATTCAATGAAATTAGTGAAGAAAATGTGAAACTGAAAGAGGAAACTGTTAACTTAAAGAAATGCTTAGAGAAGTTCACATTAGGGTCCAAGAACCTTGACTTGATCTTAAATAGCCAAAGGGCAGTATATAACAAGGCGGGACTAGGATATAAACCCAAGGAGTTTGCCTACATTTCTCTAGTGGGAAGACAAGGGTCATTCAACAAACCAATCACCAAGGGTAAAATAAGACAAGCATGGGTACCCAAGAAATATTTAGAAAATGTGAGTGAATCAAACTTTTGGATACCAAAGAAGGATGTATTTCATGTTATTTAGGTAAGAACTCATGTTTACCAAACCAAATATGCTAATGAAAGTATCAAAAATATTGGTTTGGAAAATACTATAGAACAAATGAGAACTTAGATAGTAGAGAATTTGATATGAATTTTGATTGGTTATGAACTTAGCATTGCATGATCCCATATCAAACTATTATACCTCACAAGACACTAGGATGACTTTGATTGTGTTTGTGTTTGCTTGAATGGTAATTGGATATTTAAAATGTTTGGAAAACATATAACAAATGCAATCACAATGCTAGACAGTCACAAACCTATAGGAATCACAACAATGCATCATAGTGATACTTAACAATGCACAATTAAGCACATTCTTGAAGTTTGTGCCAATCCATGAAACTATGAAGAATTTTCATGAAACATAATTTTTCCCTGATAGATATCATTAAAACAAATGTGCTCGCAAAATTTCAGATTTTTCTGAATTTTGTGGAATTTCTATGGAATTACTGAAATTCGACTGATAAGAACATATTCAGAATATCAGTCGACTGATAACTCCATCAGTCGACTGATCAGTCGACTCAGGACCAAAATGACTCGACTGATCTTTCTGTGAGTTTTTAAGGGCATTTAAGGGCAGTCGACTGATGCTAGTCGACTCACCAATCAGTCGAGTCGACTGATAACAGTCGACTGAACGACTGAACCATCACAGCACTCGACTGATCTTTCTGTGATGTTCAAAATAAGAGAACAGTCGACTGTTTTTACATCAGTCGACTGACATCAGTCGACTTATCATCAGTCGACTGATGAGCGAAAAACCTTATATACGCGCCCGACAGCAGGCGACTGAAAACCTAGGTTTTCAGTCGCCGGCGCCGATTTTCTCCGACTCCAGCCCTCCTCCGGCCATTTCAAAGCTTCCAAACCCTTCCTAAGCCTAACCCTAGGTCTCCACTACATTTTCCTCACTCTTTTGCAAACCCTAGAGCGTTCCTTCTTCACATGGAGCAACCAAGGAGGTATATTCCTTTTCCAACATTCATTTCCTCTCAAAATCAATGATTTTACTCCTAGACTAACTTGTTTCTATCTTGTTTATGTGTTTTTATCATTGCATTCATTGCATGCATCATATACATACCATGATCTTTTGATTTGGTGCATATAGAGGTTATAAAATTAAACATGCTGTATCCAAACGGCCTAGAAGTGAAGGGCCTTCTCGTAGGAATCCCTCACCACCTAGGGAACCCACACCTCCTCCTGAGCCCATAGTGCCACGATTCTATTCGGCCGGAGCCGAAAATCTCTTTTCCACTCTTGATTTTCAGATTATGGGGTGTCGCTATCTGAACAATGACTACTTCACTGCTAGAACCCCACAACTCATGGAACTAATAACTTTTTACAATCTAGGAATTCTTATGTCCTGCACTCATGACATCAACATTGACCTGTGTAAAGAATTCTATGTTAATCTTCGACAAGTAGGAGGGGAAAACAATAGGTATGAGTCTACCGTGGGGGGAACCATCATTGAGTTCAACCCAGACATTCTTCAAGCTTTTCTTCAATGTCGTCAATCTCAAAATCCTTTTGTAACTTATCCCAATCCACATGGTATCATTTCTGGATCCTTCCGTCATATCTCAGCTGATACCATACATCAATTTTACTTTGGTACTCCTAGACCCCCACTACAAAATATGTTTGATCATTCTGGTATGTCTGCAATCCATTATGTTTGGTATCGCATCATTCTAGATTGCATTCTACCTATAGTCACTCGAGGGCGATCTGTTATTCGCTGGCCACATCTCATCATGATGTACGCCCTCGAGCATCACCTTGACATCGATATAGCTTTGAATGTCTTTGCTTCCATCATATACTATTCTGCTCCTAGTCAAGGAAAGCTATATATGCCCTTTTGCCACATTCTGACTGCATTCTTTGCATCTAAGGGCATAGATGTCACAAAGGGTCAAATCAAGAAACTTAGAAAGTCATATGATTGTATAGGGTCCCTCCAACTTAGTCTAGCAAAGATAGAGTATCATGACGGTGCCATGAGATGGGCACAAGACATACAGGACCCTGCTGCACCAGCTGACCCTGCTGCTCCTGCTGTTGCTGCTGAGGAGGGTGCACCTGATGCTCCAGAGGGAGCTGCAGCACCTGATGTCCCTGCTCCTGCTCCAGAGCCTGCACGAGGACCATCTGAGGATCGCCTCACACGCATAGAGCAGAGACTTGGAGACTTCTATGGAGAGTTCCTGTCATTCAGACAGGACATTCGTGTGGAGCTCCAGACCATGAGGCAGGACTGGGCTACAGATCGAGGTCAGATCCTCGACTTGTTACGAGGACAGCAGGCACCTCAGGCTCCACCACCTCCTCCTCCTCCAGCAGCTGACGAGTAGATGATAGGATTTTAGATGTCAAGATGTATTTATTGTCTTATCATATGTATCTTGAACATCTAGTTTTTTTTTGATTGTTTGTTTGGATGTTTGTTATGTACTTGGATGTTTTGTTTGGAACCTATGACATGTGTTGATATTTTTATGACTTACTTGTTAATGTTGACTTGGTTAAATGCTAAATCTTTTATGAATTAATTGTGATGATTATTGGTGTTTTTGATATCTCTTATGTGGAATTTATCTATGTGCTTTAATGATTTCTAATATGTTCTCGTGGTTATCCATGCTAATAATGTCAAAATTCAACTTTAAAGGGGGAGTTTGAGTTTTCAACTATTTTGAGTAAAATTTCAAGGAGAGCTAGAATTATTGAAAAGACAATGAGTTATAATTTCAAACCTTAAGGGGGAGAAAAGTTTGGAATTTCTAAAAGATATTGGAATTTCACAACTTAAAGGGGAGTTTGATTGATTAAAATTCAAAGAATTGTGAGTTCAAACCTTAAGGGGGAGCTTAATTTTCTTTTACTCAAGGAGTTGTGATTTCAAACCTTAAGGGGGAGCTTAATTGTTTTTAAGTTCATGGAGTTATGATTTAGGGGGAGCATTTGATTTAAAAAGTGTTTGAAAGAAGTACATGATGTTTAGGGGGAGCCTTGTGGTTATATCCTAAATTAACATAATCAAACACATTTTAAAATCCCTCAGGAATTTAAACATAGTCTCTAAATCAGAAAATTCAAATACATTAGAAAAGTTGATACAAACTTGGACATATATTGACTTTATTCAATCACTTTTGGAATTTGTATCAAACTACCATATTTGAGACCAAAATTTTTCAAAAATATTTTTCTCAAATAGGGTTAGTCATAAGTAATGTACGTGTGAAATTTCACTAATTTTTGAAACTCGTACAATTACTTATGCATTTTTCAATTTCGTCTCTGATAACTGAAATCCAGTTTATCAGTCGACTGTTTCAGATTGCAGTCGACTGCTGAGTCGACTGATAAACTATGAGTCGACTGATAATTCTGTTTTCAGCATATATTGAGAATTTAAGGTACTCTTTTCCCTCCGAAACGATTGTTGGTGCAATATTAAAGGGGGATAAACATTTTTAAGGAGAATTTAAAGGTTTTGCCAAAATTAGGGTTATGTTTGGTAGAATAGCAACCCAAGCAATAATAAAGTGGTGATAAATCGAGATGTTGAATTTGCTGAAGAAGCATCTTGCAATTGAGAAGTTCAAGTGGAGAAAACTTATAATTTTCTTCTCATACTTTAGAGAAGAAGAGGATGCTATAGTGCCAATACAAAATACAACTCAACCACCTACTTTTCATGAAGACCATTCAACTGAAACACCTCAAAAGATGAGAAGTTTGGAAGATATTTATGCTGAAACATATTGAAATTAATGCTTCTATGTGTTTTTTTTGTAGATTCAGAACCCCTAACCTTTAAAGAAGCAGTGAAAAATGAACAATGGAGGCTTGCAATGGATGAAGAAATAAATGCAATTCATAAGAATGATACATGTGAATTGACGACACTTCCAAAAGAAAAGCAAACTATTGGTCTGAAATGGATCTACAAGATAAAGAAGAATGTAAAAGGAGAAGTTCAAAAATACAAAGCTCATCTTGTTGCAAGAGGGTTTAGTCAGCAACCAGGTATTGATTATAATGAAGTTTTTGTTCCAGTTGCTCGTTTAAAAACTATTCGATTGATTATTGCATTGGCTGCATAAAGACAATAGAATATTTGTCAGTTAGATGTCAAGTCAGCTTTCTTGAATGACTAAGTTAGAGGAATATGTTTATATAGAACAACCATTAGGGTATATTGCCAAAGGACAAGAAAACAAAGTTCTGAAGTTGAAGAAGGCTTTGTATGGATTAAAACAAGCCCCCAGAGCTTGGTATAACAGAATTGATCAATATTTCAAATTTAAAGGCTTCATAAAGTGTCCACATGAATATTGTCTCTATGTTAAAGAAAAGAAGAATAGGTGATTTGATAATTGTTTGTTTATATGTTGATGATCTAATTTTTACAGAGAGCAATTCAATAATGTTTGATGAATTAAAAAAGATATGACTGTAGAATTTGACATGACAGATATTGAGATAATGCCATATTATCTTGGCATTGAGGTAAAACAAATCGAAAATGATATCTTTATTTCTTAAAGGAATATGCAAATAAAATCTTGCATGAATTTGGTATGAAAGTTTGTCAAACAGTTGACACCCCTGTTGAATGTGGAGTCAAGTTATCTAGATTTAACGATGGTAAAAAGGTTAATCCAACATTATATAGAAAGCTTATTGGAAATTTGAGGTACTTGACATGTTCTAGACCTGATATTCTTTATGGAGTTAGACTTATCAGTCATTATATGAAGTCCCCAACTCAATCTCATATGAAGGCTGCTAAAAGAATATTGAGATATGTTAAGGGAATTTTGGATTATGGTTTAATTTATTCATTTTTTTAGAATTGCAAGTTAGTTGGATATAGTGATAGTGATTGGGGAAGAGATATTGATGATAGAAAAAACACTTCTGATTTTCTATTTTGCATTGGCAATACTGCATTCACTTGGAGTTCAAAGTAATTAACAACCGATTGTTATGTTGTCAACTTGTAAAGCAAAATATGTAACTGCTGCTGCTTGTGTTTGTCATGCTATATGGTTGAGAAAATTATTGAAGATAATGTTTTTTCCACAAGAAGAAGCTACTGAAATTTTCATTGATAATAAGTCAGCTATTGCTTTGGGAAAGAATCCTATTTTTCATGATAGGAGTGTAGGGTTGTAAGGGTGCAAACATAGTCCCACATCTAAAGTACATAGGAAAGATCATGGGGTTAAAAAGGATGGAAAGTATCTCCATTGGAATGAGGCCTTTTGGGGAGAGCACAAGAACAAAGCCATGAGATTTAGCCCCAAAGTGGACAATATCATACCATTGTGGAGATATTTTGATTCCATCGATTTTAACAAGTGGTATCAGAGCGAGGTTGCTCTTCACCGGACTAACCGCCGGATGAGCCATGATCCAGATCTAACCATGTGGTTTGAACCTTAAACAAAGGAAGTGGGTGTTTCCCGTGTCTGAATCAAGAGGACCAGACACCAGGTGAGAAGTCCTAGGTCGGGTGGACCGAGGGGCAAAAAGTCCTAGTTGCGACTATGTGGGAAGTCCTAGTAGGTCGGATGGACCGAGGGGCAAAAAGTCCTAGCTGCGGCTAGGTGGGAAGTCCTAGTAGGTCGGGTGGACCGAGAGGTAAAAAATCCTGGTGGGTCGAGGATTCAGACATCAAAACGACGTTGGGGGGGGGCCTGTGGTCCTTTGTTTGGGGAGGGGGATTGTTGGGTTGCAAGGGTGCAAACATAGTCCCACATCTAAAGTACATGTGAAAGATCAAGGTTAAAAGGATCAAGGGTGCAAACATAATCCCACATCTAAAGTACATGGGAAAGATCATGAGGTTAAAAGGATGGAAAGTATCTCCATTGGAATGAGGCCTTTTGGAGAGCCCAGAATAAAGTCATGAGGGTTTATGCCCATAGTGAACAATATCATACCATTATGGAGATATTTTGATTCCATCAGTTTTAACAAGGAGCAAGCATATAGATATAAGATATCATTTTATTAGAGAAAATATCATTGGAAATGAAGTTCAACTAAAGTATGTGAAGACACAAGATCAAGTTGCTGATATTTTCACCAAAGCATTGAAGTTTGAAGATTTTGCAAGATTAAGAGCAAAACTCGGAGTGACAAAAGTTAGTTTAAAGGGAGATGTTGAATAATAAACTTAATTTTTGTTCATTAACTCTAGAGAATATTCCTAGAGCATATTTTTAGCATTTAGTCATGAAGAGTTACTTAAGTGTCTTTTAAAGAGTTTTGTATGTGTCCCTTAAAGAGTTACTTATGTGTACCTTAAAGAGTCACTTTTATGTGTATAAATATGCTCCTTGTAGTTGACATTTGACAATACAATCAAGTAGATTAATAACAATTGTTATTGAGTTCTCCTCCTTCTCTCTCTCTACAAATATCTTTATCTTCATTCTCTCCAACAAGATCTCCAGTTTAAATGAAATAGAAGGTGAACAGTACCATGGGACAAAGAAGAAGAAACCTTCGTCTCCAGTTGCGCCGTGACCCTGACAACACCAAGCACTACGGGGAGAAAGCCGACCCACAACAAAAGAAGGGAAAAAGCTATCCTGTTGCTTAGAAACAAATAAAAAAACAAATGAAACGAAAGAGAAAACTCACTTGGAGTGCACGCTTCCGACGGTGACAATAGATGAAACGACTAGTGGATAAGACGGCAGTAGTAGTGGCGCTTGCGGTGATAGTGACTTGATAGAGAGAAAGCCACATGTTACCTCTTTTACTTTGCCAGTACAGACCTATGATGTCGATAAACTTCGATTTCATGTTCAAACAGAAAGTAAAAAAACAGTTCTTCAAATAAAAAAATATAATCGATGCGTGAGAATATACAAAAATATGCTCATATAATAAAACGAAATACATATAAAATAATATTAAAAATTTTATATAAAACACACATCAAAAATGAAACATCCACATCAAGCGACCTTTAAGAACATCTCTATCTAAAAACATTCCCATTACACGCCCTTACATGTTTTGGAAATATCTCCGCTTGAGAATATGCCTAGAAATTAACATCCTATTTTGAGAACATCCCAATGCACACCTTCACATTCTTAGAGAGCATCTTTGCCCGATAACATTCCCAATATATCCCTCCTTACTAGGTCGGCATTAGGCGATCTTCACTCAAACACTTCAGCAAAATGTACAATCCGTCACTTCAGCAACCTTACACAATTGACCTCATGATTATTTGTGAGGAGGTAAATAAAAAATCTACAGTTGACCATTACGGAGGAGGACATTGTCTTAGCTTCATCGAGATTCGACCTTAAGCTTCACTTTAGTAGTAACCGTTGTGTTATTGGAAGAACATTTTATAAAGGCATGGATGGATAGTTATGGTGACATAGATAGTTATGGCTGCATAAGTAGTTAATGGATGGAGTGGACGATTGTAACGTACGATGAGCTGAGGTTACATAATAAATAAGGAGAAGGTAGCGATAGAGATATGCATTCTAATGCACTTATACTCTCATTCCTTCAGCGACCTATTCACTAAAGTATTGAAGGGGTTTTTGTCGATTATCGTTGCCTTGATGCCCTCTCATCGTACTGTATAAGAAATGGATTGTCGACAGAGTCATCAATTTAGCTTAGTTAATTAGGTTGGTCCATTCCGTCGAACAATTTAAATGGATTGAATTGATATTTTATCTTTAAAGGTGAGTCTAAGTGGCGTGAGTTGAGAAATTTTTTTCTTCTAAAATTTAAAATAAAAGTGAAAATGTTAATGAGCTCGTAGACTTAACTCACTCAATTCACAACCAAACTTAAAATTTTTAATATTATATATATATATTTTTATTTTTAGACTCGTGAGCTTAATCCATTTAATTTGCAACTCAAACGTAAAAATTTTAATCATATATATATATATATATATATATATATATATATATATATATATATATATATATAATTTTTTAATAGACCTTGCCTAATCAGTAATTTACCTTGAGTTGGATTGAATTACAGATTTCTTAGTCCGTCTACGCCCTTATTCAATTTATTAATTATGAAAATTAATTTTTCAATCAGATACAATTTTTTTTATTTAAAAACTCTTTTACAAGGTGTAAGGTTTTATTTTGCTAATTCAAACTGTTTTTCTGACTTAGAGTATTTCAATTAAAATGCTTTGATAAACTCAACAACATTAAATCATAACTCATATCAAAATATGAACTTCTCACGCTCTCATAAATATATATTTGGTATTAATTTATAAATGTAAGTTAATTTAGTTCATCAAACTATTTAAATGGTGTTTTAGTATGAATAAAGAGAAAAATGATTGAAAATTTCATCTTTTAAAAAAAAATTTAAAATGCTATTTCTAGCCTGAACAATGAGAAAGTGGGTGAAAAATACATCCTTCGAATTTTCGTCATGATGAAAATTATTTTAGGTTCATTAAACTTAAAAAAAAATTATTGAAATTATGTTAATTAACCTTTTCAAAGTGCCAAATCACGACCGTCGGTTGAGGATCAACCAAGTGGCAATGTTGTAATTTAGTGCAGTAGACGAGCACGATTTATAGCCTCGAGCCAGTCGCATCGTTCGGCATGCGTCGTTAGGGTTTTCAGCAGCCGCCTTCCTTTCCATCGCCCCGCGATCACGATGACTGCTCAAACACAAGAGGAACTCCTTGCTGCTCATTTCGGGCAACAAAAGATCGATGTGAGTCAGTAAATTCAACGTTTCCTTATTAATTTTAAGTTCCACTCGTTTTTTTTCCCTTTTAGATTCTTTTCAGCTTTGATTCATGTGATTTTGTTTGAGTCTTTTGTTTGAAATGTTGAAGGTACGATCTTTTGTGCCCAGGATTAGTCATATGCGTGAGATCCTTGTGGATACTTAGTACATCTAACTGTGCTGACACTTTCACCGGGGAAAAGCGTTGTTTACTAGAGATAAATATGATTTGGTTTGTGTGCTAGCAAATATCATAGTCTGTTGTAGTTTGTTGCCTTTTGTTGTCGTGGTGAATCATCACCGCATCGATAGCTAGGCGCACAAAATGGAAAAGTCGTATGATGTTGGGTTTTTTCACTGTTATCCTAGGTGATATGATAAACTTCTAGACCTTAGTATCTTGGCATGAGATAATGTCTTCATATCTATTTTGCTTGTCATCATCTTATCTCAAAACTTCAATTTTTTTTTTGTCATTTATTACGTTTCTGCTGGTGCATATATCTTGTGTATCTTGTATTACTTATTGGCTTTTATTAAGATGTTGCTTCGCTTTATTTGTATTGTGGCATGGTGAGTTGTGAGGTCCAATAGTGGTTTTATATGAGCAATATCAGGTACACCCTGCACTGCTCATTTAACAATATTACTATCAATTAAGGGGAATCGACTGGCCAATTTGATCTAGGGTCCATACTAAATGATTGAGACTCCCTCCTGATGAAGCAGGTACTTGTAGCAATTGTGAGTTGTAAACTATGTGCACCCTTCAATCTCATTTTCAGTTTATGGGTTACTTTCATCATCATTTCAATTCTAATTTACATGTATTTCACTGGCTTCAATGAGGACGTCTTGTGTGACTTCTAATACATCCCATTGTTTAGGTAGTAAATTGTAGTATTATAACTCCATTAAAATACACTAGAATGAGGGATAGGTGTCCATCATGTAAGCATGTACTATAGGTGGTTTGTCATCTAATTGTATGAAAATTTAGTTTTCTTCAACAGTTATTCGAAACATTTGTAGAATTTCAGATTGTCCAACATCAATCTTGTTGCTGCTAGTCTGTGCCAAAAAACCTGATCCTGTGCTTTGATTAGATGCCTGGAGATTGATACCTAGTATATTTTGATCAGTAAACTTTATATTTATTCTGAGTTTATTTAAAACAAAGTAGGAAAGGAAGTAAAAAGTCATGAACATTGTCAATTTCATCTATCAAAACAAATAACTCAACTAATGTTCATAGCTAAACTAGATTGAAAGAGTCTTAAACAGATTTGTTTATCAGATTCAGAAACAAAGTGCAGAAACTACAGAAACAGTGCAAAAACAAAAACAGGGACAGCTCGGTTTCTTCCCTCAAATCGATTCCTTCTTGCCGTCACACAAGAACCAATCAAAGATCAGAAATCCTAGAATAGCTCCTCTCAATCCCAGCTTGAACTAATCTGAAATCGACTCCAATCAGAGGCTTTTCTGAAACCCTCAGATTCCTCTCCAAACAGAGCCGAAACAGGATGAATGCCTCCAGCTGAAAATCCTTGGAATCGCTAGCTCATTGAGATTCAGGAACCCTCAAAAACCATCAGAGAACCCCTCCTAATGTTCTTGAACGCTCCGGTAGATCAAATCCATGGAATCCGGCTGGAAATGTGGCGGAACTGGCTCCTCCGGTGAAACCCTCAACCGGAAGAAACTTCCGTCAATTGGTGCCAAATTAGGGTCGTAGTTGCTCTCTTGAATCCGGGAATCAATGTGGGATGAAGAAATCCGAGCTTCCCTAAAAAAAAACGAAGAAAAACGGAGCAGAAATGAAGGAAAAACGAAGAAGATGGCGGCGCTGCAGTTTGCTACAGTAGTGCTACAGTAACCGCGATTTTTAGGTTACTGTAGCTTTCTCATTAAAGCTTGGGTACTGTAGCAGTGGGTTCGGTTAGCCTGACTTGAGTCTGAGTTAGCCCATTTCAATCAAATTCACTCAATTTAGCTCCAAATTGGCTCCGGTTCGCATGGGTTCCATCCTAATCGCACTTGAGTCTTGATTCATGAAGTTGGATCGATCAATTGGGTCAATCTTGGCTCGATTCGATCATGGTTGAGCTTGATCTCGGTTCAATTTGAATCCTACAACCAATTAAACTCAATTAATGTAAAATTCGCCATTAAATCATGAAAATTATAATCAAGCCTCAAATTATGCAATATATCACAAATATAATCAAATTAAATCATTAAGCAATTTATTTTCATGAAAGAACCCAAAATTGAATCGATAAAGTGCATAAAAATCCTAACTCATCAAATTCCCCCACACTTACCCTTGAGCGTCCCGCTCAAGTCAACAAAATAAACTAGGATTGTACCCCCCTAGATCATCCTCAATCATGATTAGAAACAATTAAAAGAAAATTATCTAAGCTTGTAAAGTCTCAAAAACTTAAATCCATGGATTAGACTTGTATTTGGTTAACCGCATAGTAAGTTTCACCCTTCATGACTAATTGAGAAAAATGCATCACACTGAATCTCACGAGGTTGTTTTCAATAGATAAATCAGTGGCTCTCACCCTAATTCTAATTCATGATCAAAACGGAGATGGAGCTCACTCAAGCACTTAGGTTTCATGCATTTCCATAGGCTTGCTTGTTTTCTACTCTCCACTACCATTCATGATTTGGAATCCACAAATATTAAGGTTTATTGAAGACACAAAGGAATCATGAACTGAAATGGATGAAATAGGAATTTAGAAATGAAATTTCAAGAGAAAAGAAATTCAAGAAAAGAAAGTGCATGAAAGTGGAAGGCATGGGTATAAGTAAATGCTATCAATGAACCCTTGCCCTTTTTCTGATTTCTTTCTCTTGTATACCATTTCTTTAAGTGTGTTT
>NC_133873.1:1340142-1396452 GCF_044706935.1 Curcuma longa | reverse complement strand
GGGGCGTGACAGCATCTCACTTGGCTACCAGGATTCATAAACTCTAGTACTTATCCTGGAGGTCTAGAGTTCGAATCCTAGGGGAGGCAAAAATCCACTGGCCAGGGGTGGAAAGTCCTAGTGAGTAACGACACGGCCGAGGGTCGTCGATTGACGACATAGGGGTCGCCAAGGGGGCCGCTAGTTGGGCCGCCCAAGGGGCCGAGGGGCCGGGTCGTTACATATTGTGTGTGTTATTGAAGAAGAAAAAGATTTAGATTCAATGACTATTGAAAAATTAGAGGCTCATTACAAGCCCATGAAGAAAAGATGAAGAGAAGAAAAGAAGTCATTGGAGTAAGTTCTCAAAGTCAAAGCTACACTAAAGAATGATCAAAGAGGACACAACTATTTAAGATGACGTGGATGCAGAAGAGGCCATGGACTAAAAGAGGACGTGGACATAGCTAAATTAGACTAAGTAGGGGTAATAGAAATAACTCTAATCAAGAAGAAAGAATCCAACCAACACCTAGATACTGTAGAAGAACAAGAGGAAAAGGATCAAACTATCATCCAACTTCAAATGGAAGGAGGTATGACAAGTCTAAAGTTGAATGTTATACTTGCCATAAAATGAGTCATTATGCTTGGGAATGTTATGGTGCTACTAATGATATTAAAGAAGAGGCTCATCTTGTTGTCTGACAATCAAGAAACTGAAGAGTCAACTTTGTTGCTACAAATCAAAGAAGAAGAGAAAGGTGATAAAAACTTGTTTTACTTGGATAATGGTGCAAGCAATCATATGTGTGGATACGAAAATCAATTTGTAGAGCTTGCTGTGAAAGTGAAAGACACTATTTCTTTTGGAGACTAAAAAATCCACATTGAAGAGAAAGGTATAATTCTCATCTCTTTTAAAGATGGTAGTCATAAAATGATCTCAGATGTTTACTTTGTGTCAAAATTAAGGAGTAACATTCTAAGCTTGGGTCTTGAAAGGGATTACGAGATTCTTATGAAAAATAATTATCTTTGATTTAGAGATCAAAATGCTAATTTGCTTGCTAGGTTGCTATGTCAAAGAATAAGATGCTTACTTTGAATATTAAAACAATTGAAGGAAAGTGTTTGAAGGCTAATGTGCAAGATGAAGCATGGTGCTAGTACATGAGATTCGATCATGTAAACTTTGGAGTAGTGAAGGCTATGAGAGAAAAGAAGATGGTGAAAGGGATGTCTCTAATAAATCATTTCAATTATTTATGTGAAGCATGTCTTCTTGGCAAACATGCTAAGAGTAGTTTTCCAGAGAATCAATATTCAGAGCAACCACGCCACTTGAACTTGTGCATATAAATGTCTATGGACCGATCAATCCATCTTCACTCCGTAAGAGTGAATATTTCTTACTTTTTATTGATGATTTTAATAGAAGGGTTTATTTTCTTAAGAAAAAAATCAAAAGCTTTTATTGCTTTTAAAAATTTCAAGACACTTATAGAAAAGGAGAGTGGATATAACATCAAAGCTTTGAGATCTGATTGGAGAACCAAATTCACTTCTAAAAAGTTTAATGACTTTTGTGAAAATCATGGAATCCGTTGTCCTTTGATAGTTCCTAAACAACCACAACAACATGGAGTAGCCGAGAGGAAGAATAGAACTATTCTTAATATGACAAGATACATGCTAACAAAAAATATGCCAAAGGAGTTTTAGGCCGAAGCTGTTTCTTGTGCAGTTTACTTGTTTAATTGCTCTCCAACATTAATGTCAAAGATCAAACTCTTTAAGAAACATGGAATAGAAGAAAGCCTAATGTTAAACATTTACGAGCTTATTTGCATATGCTCAAGTACTGCAACAAAAGAGGTCTAAGTTTGATAATCGAAGTGTTGAACATGTCTTTATTTGATACGATTTACATTCCAAAGGTTACAAATTATACAACCGAAGCAATGATAGAGTAGTGTGCTGGTAAGCTGAGATGTTGAATTTGCATAAAGAAGCCTTATGGAATTAGGAAACTTAAGAAGAAAAAGTCTAAAATTTTCTTCTATACCTTGGAGAAGAACAAAAAACCATAGTGCCTACACAACACACAACTCTATCAGCTACTCCTCATGAAGAAAGTTCAACTAAAACACCCCGAAAGATAAGAAGTTTGCAAGAGATATATATGATGAAACTGGTGTAAGTGGCTCTATTTTTAGAGTGTTTTTTCATATTTAGAACCCCTAACTTTTGAAGTGGCACCCAAAGTGAACAATGAATAATGGAGATGGGCAATAGATGAAGAAATGAATGTAATTTAAAAGAATGATACATGGGAATTAGCAACCCTTTTAACAGGAAAACAACTTGTTAATGTGAAACAGATCTATAAAGTAAAGAAGAATATTGAAAAGCCCTAAACTAGGTGTCACGATAGGGCTTCAAATTAAAATTTGTAAAAATATCGAAAACCCATAATAAATTCAAACAAATGAAGTATAGGGGCCTCGAGTCGTATTTTTCCAAGGACTAGTAGAAAATCGTCTAACTTGAGCTTAGGTGTCGTTCTTTTTGGATTTTCGATGTAAATAAAAGGGGTTTTGGTTTTGAGATTAAATGTAAATTCAGAATTCAATGGACTAATGACAATGCTAGTTTACCCATCTAAAATAGGAACAATCAAATGCAACAATCTAGGTTTATCAAACTCTAACAATGCAGTAAGTGAAAAATCAAATACGAACAATCAAATGCAAGAAACTTAGAAACAAAGATAAGATCTAGTAAGCTAATGTATGGACTCAAAACATCACAGCATGATCTGACATCAAGACTTATAGGGAACAGGACTCGAATTCCTGAAACAGCACAGTATCGTCTAGTTATCAAGAAGTAAAGCAAATGATGGAATTTAACTACACTAACTGATGATTTAAACAAGCTAATTGAATTCAAAGATTCGTTAACAACTATGTTGAACAATCAAAATGTTTCAAAATCAAATTTGGCAAAACTTGAAACTAAAGACAGTATAGTATCAGAAACTAAAACAGAAATAGAAACTTCATGAATCAGAAACTCGGATTCTCCCTTCCATCTCAATCTCCTCCTTGCCGTCACACAAGGCCTGATCAAGGATCAGAAATCCCAATTAGCTTCTCACGAACCAAGCTTGGCTTGCTCCAAATCAACTCAGAAGAACCAGCTCAGAAACCCTCCTCCTCGCTGCTTCAAACAGAGCCAAGAACAGAGATTTAAAGTTCTGAAAATCCAGCTGAAAATCTTTGAAATTACTTGCAATGTGATGCTCTGAAATCATCAAGACCCCTTGGAGAACCCCTCCTCACGATCTTAATGGCTCCGATTGGTTGTATTCGAAGAACCAGCTGAAATCCCAAGCGGCGGAACCGAGCTTTGCCGAGACCCTCAACAGCCAATTCCGATCTTGATTGACGCCGAACACAGCTTGTAATAAGCCTCTAGAATCTGGAGATCAATGTGGAATGAAGAAATCCGAGCTTCCCTAAAAAAAACGAAGAAAAACGAAGCAAAAACGAAGAAGACGGCGGTGCTACAGTACCCGTGCTACAGTAACCGCGATTTTCAGCACTGTAGCTTTCTCTTTAAAGCTAGGGTACTGTAGCAGCGGGTTTGGTTAGCCTGACTTGAGTCCGAGTTAGCCCATTTCCACCAAATTCACTCAATTTAGCTCCAAATTGGCTCCGGTTCGCATGGGTTCCATCCTAATCGCACTTGAGTCTTGATTCATGAAGTTGGATCGATCAATTGGGTCAATCTTGGCTCGATTCAATCATGGTTGAGCTCGATCTTGGTTCAATTTGAGCCCTACAACCAATTAAACTCAATTAATGCAAAATTCACCATTAAATCATGAAAATTTTAATCAAGCCTCAAATTATGCAATATATCACAAATATAATCAAATTAAATCATTAAGCAATTTATTTTCATGAAATAACCCAAAATTGAATCGATAAAGTATATAAAAATCCTAACTCATCATAATACCCTGTATATGATAGATTGATGATGATAAAAAGAAATGAATAATTATGTTTTAAGAATGTTGCTTTAATGGGTTAACGTATAAAGGCTTTATAAAAAGAAAAGAGAAAAAGAAAGAGAAATGAGGAGGTGCCAGGGATTGACCCTTGGACCTCCAATATGTAGCAAGCCAAGTTAACCATATGAGATGGTAATGCATTCTTGTTAAAAGCATGAGGGCAATGCTTGTTAAACCTGAGGGTTTATAGATTTTCATTTAAACAAACGGAGAGGCAGTAGTGGGTCTAGGACGTGGGAGGATGGGTTCGTAACCGCCGACCGTTCTCTCTTTATAAACTCTCCTCCTCGCACAAGATGAGTTTTTCCCTTCGTTCTCTAGTTTCTTCTTCTCTGGCCGCCGAAGGTTTTTGAGTCTCTCAACCTGATTGGCAAAGGAAAGCTAAGGAGGTCAAGGAGAAGGCTCGGTATAATCCTTAGAAACTCCAGGATCACGGTAAGTTCCCTCACCTGCAGTATAATTGTTAAAGTTTAAATGTCCTGCTTTCGAAACTTCACTTCATATTGTTCTGTTTAAATGATTGTTGCTTTAGAAACTTCGTTAATGTTGCTTAGTGAAACGATTGAAGTAGGGTTACGAGGCCAGGTTAAGTCAAGGAATTAGAACTGATAAGTTGTGCATGTTGGTAATCGATTTTAGATTTGATAATCTTATTGTGTTACAGTATCTAAAGATATATTGTTTCTTAGTCTGTTCCGTAACCATGTATCTGTATCTGTTAAACCCTGAAATCAGTAACGATAATATTCCATTTTGCATGTTTAGCTTGTGGGTATTTGAAGTGCTGGAGATGGCTACATCAAAACCACCTTGGAGTCAATATGAAGAGTCGTTATACTTTCTTCTCCAGATTACTTTATTTTGCATCTGCTTTGATCCTGAATTTTCTTTTATAAAGCTTCTTATTATGTGCTATGAATTTTCATGCAGCTATTAATAAAACCTCAGATATCTAGCCTTACAAAAATTGTCTTCTCTGGACGTGGAAGGAATGACAATCTATCAAATAAGAGGTGAGGTGGAGCACCTACATTAGCAACGAGGTAAATCACTCTTTTTGGCCTTTTCTAGAGTTATGATTTTGTTAAGTCTGTTTGTTGTTTTCTTTTATCAATTTTGTTAAGTCCTCACTTGAATTGCAAGTCTCAACACCATGTAAGCGAGAGGAAGGATGTCCCCTTCCCCCATTTTCATAAGCCACCTCAGGTGTGTCTACACCTCTGACTGGGGCTCATGAACCTGATGGCTTCACTTTATTGTCAAAATGCAAAAGCGATATGCATCTTATCCTTCAGCTGGAATGCAGCAAGGCCCACAAGATGTCTGGGAAAGAGGTGCATCAAAAGCTGACATTCGCAGTGCTCAGTTTGGTAGGCTGAGACATGTTAATTTACGGGATCCTCAAGAGAAGCAGCCTGATCGTGTGCCCCTTCATTACTGTGTTGAGTAATTAACAGCAGCAACAACAAATCAACCTTTGTACTGGGCAATCTGTGAGGGCAATGCAAGGGTTGTTGTTCTACATGGTGTTGGAATTTTAAAACACTCGAACATTCCTGTGGTGAGTAATTAATGAGTTTTTTTTGGTCTATGGTAGACTTATAGCTACAACAAATCAACCTTTGCAATGAGCAATCTGATTAAGGTTTAGTGAGGTAAAAACAAGTCGATTGGTTGGCTAAAGAAGCATACAACTCCATAGGATGATGATGATGATGTCTTGTACTCCTATATAGAGCGATAGGAGAGGAATTTTCTAAAGACACCTAAAGTTTTTATAAACTATTTTATTAACATAATGATTTTTCCTGCAGTTTAAGTTAAACAACTATATTTGATAACAAGACTTATCATGAGATTGAGGTAATCAAGCTTGGATGATGGATTTTATAAATTGAGTGTGTAGCCATGAGGAACTTTAATCTCATGAATACTCAACAAGCTTAGAGAACAACAAAAGGACCCAAGTGTAACGTGCTGATTATTGTCGTCTTGGGTTTGTTTTGGTAGATTGATTATATTGATGAGTTTTGGTAGCCTAGGTTAAAATTAAGATACCTTGAGCTTGTTTGATTTTGGAATTAAGGATTGCAATCTGGAAGTGTTCCTTAGTCATATTATTGACAACTTAGATTATAAGGCAACTTACAACACTCATAAGATGATTGAAAGGGGGTTACCCAATCCAGACTAAAGTGTTAGTAAACTAGAACATTTGTCTAGTCAACTAGAGTAGTTCTTGTCAAGTGAAGGAACTTTCTAATCAATTGGAACAAAGGTTGAAATCATAAATTGTTTAGTTTGAGCTTTAGTCAATTAAATGACTTTAACAATCAACTAGAAGATGATTAATCAATGGAAACCTTTTTGAGTTAATCAAAATAGTATTGTGGGATCCAATATTTATATTGTTTAATGCCAGATTACTAGACAAGTTGGATAGTTGACTGGAGTAGTTTTTTTTGTTGGGATCATCACAGTGAACCACAACAAATTAATTGTCATTTTTTGTGTTGTGTGCACACTTCCCTATATTGTTAGTGTATGAATCAATAGAATGATTGGAAGTGTGGCTTGCGTCTAGATAAAAAGAAGCTATCTGAACAATTAACGTCCTTTAATCACAAATTCTCATGCGTAATAAAATACAATCAAATAGTTAATTGTTTGAAGATGTGCTTGTGTAAAGAGTATGCAATGGAAATAAGAAATGATATAAACAAACAATGATAATAAATAAAATTAATATTGTTTGTGTTGGTGTAATGATGCTCTAAGTGGTTGAGTGTGACCAAACTGTTTTAATGTATTTCATAAAGAGTTTAGATTTTTCATGTTTTTCATATTTGCATGTCAAGTGTGTTGGGACTTGAAAATGTACATGGAGCTCATGATTGGATGAGGTCAAATTGTTATGGATGATTTGATGTAGACAAATTAGATGATTGTGCTGGATGGCATAGAGGCCCATAACAAAGTGGACTAGGAGGAATTGGAGAATGATAGTATGATACACCTAAGGGACCGAAGATTCTTGATTTGATGGACTCTAAGACGAGGATAATGGAGATAGTTATTAGTTTGATAGATTAATGGCATACTATAAGGTGAGCTCATAGGTAAATGATAAGTAAAGAATGATGTGGAGTATCAGAGATCGAGACCGAAAATTCTTAGTGAGATGTATTTTAGGAAATCTTAATAGGAAGTGTACTCTATAGGTGAATAGTAAAAAATGACATATATAGTAAGTTTGCAGGGGTTGGTGCATTTGAGGAACTAAGAGCCTAACGCTAAGTGAACTCAAGGGCAATGTAGCATCCACGAGGTTGAAGACATAAACAATGTGACTAGTGAGAGATTATGAACAAAATACAATATTGAAGTTCACACTTTTGGCAAAGTCATCGGCAACATGTTTCTTGTTGTAGTTGATTGTTAATCTTGATCCTGAGCTTTGCATAAGCTTATGAGGATGTAAGTTGAGTGAAGCTAGAATTTCTAAGCATATTTAGTCAATTAGAGATAAGCATCACTCAACTAGAGTTTTTAACTGACTTGGTAGTTAATTGAACACAAGGGTTTGAAAAATAGAATATTTTTATTCAAGCTCGAATTGACTAGAACTAAATCCAATCTGTTATATGCTTGAGTAGATGTTTCAATAAGAATTCCAATCAAACTAATTTTTGTTGCACAATGACTACTTATTCCTAATCAATTGATTAGAGGTTGATTTCAATCGATCAAAGGTGGGGAAAATAGAGCTATTTGGCGCCTTTTCAATACAAGTCATGGAGGTTGTTTGGCTTTATATGGATCACGAGATTGTTTATGAAATTTCAATGCTATATTCTCAAGCTAAACAATGTCCAAGAGCTTGCAAATCAAAGCCAAGGCTTTATTTCAATGTGTTCTTGGCAACTCTTTTCTTCCTTAGTTAGTTACATATTTCTTTATAAGAAAAGAATTACTTGTTAAGACTCTCTCCCTCGTAAATGAGATATTCTTAGTAGATTTATAGAAATGATTTATCTGATAAATCAATAGTTCGTGGAATAGTAACTAAGGTTTGAACAATATAAAATTTATTATGCTAACATTGTCTTATTTTTATTATTTTAATATATTTTTGATACATATAAGATATTGACACGATTAACTAAATCCACACATAAGCACCCTATGATACTAACAAGCTTGATTGTTTGTGTTTTACAAGAGAAGTTTTATTTTTAGGCCACCACCTATTCACCCTTCCCCTTTAGTAAGTTTAAGTCATCATCATCAAGTCGATTATATAATTGGTATTAGAGTGAGCTTGCTCTATATGAGAACTAATCGCCTTTAGAACAATGTCCAGAGCATATTTCAAACCATTGAAGTTTGAGGGAGAATTCAATGTGTGAAAAAGAAAAATAGAGATAAAGTTTAGAATTGATTTTGATATAAAATTAACAATAGATGAAAGTTATGAGCTTCTATGGGATCAAGATGAAGAATTAATCAAGTTGGCTAGGTGGATTAAGAAACAAAACCAAAAGTATTTGGTAGAGGGAAAAGCAATTATGGGAGAAATTGAGAGATCACCTCCAAAGTTAATTGTGCCCAAAGGGATCTTTTTGCCGACACAGGTGAATACTTTCAAGATGAAGGATGAAGAAATCATCACTCAAATGCATTCGAAACTCAAGGAGCTAATTGACAAGTACCGGAGAAGAAATAACAAACCATGACATACTTCGAAATTACTTAAATAGGTTTCCAAGCACTCAAGCAATGAGCTTTTATGGTGGATGCTTTTTTAATGTCGAAATTTTTTGACAAATGCACCTAAGAAGAACTATTTTCAACCATGGAGTTACACGAAGAAAAATATACTGATATTGAAAAGCAAGATAAACCAAGAGGAAAGGAAGTTGCATTTGCAGCATATCATAAAGAAAGGAGTTCTTTTTCTTCTTTATTATCATATTCTTCATTGCCATTATCATCATCTTATTAGGGAGTGGTGAAGAATCACACATGGCTAATATAGTGAAGAAAGCATTTACAAAGAATCAACACTTGAGTCGAAGCCAAATGAAAAGGATAGAAGAGGGAAGAACGACAACAAGGAAAATAAGAGAGTAAAGAATCCGATGCTTCATTGCAAGGTAGGACACATTTAGGAGAAGTGTCCAAATTGAGAAAAAAATCCAAAGACAAGAGGGGGAAAAAAACAAAACAAAGATAAAATAAAAGAAGCACATTTCTTAAGGGCTATCTTGGATGATACCTCCACATCCAAATAAGAAGAAAAGGAGCAAGAACAAACTAAACATAGCACTTATAGTGGTTGATGACAAGGTGCTATTGACTTTCTTTTGCAAAGAAGAAGGACAAGCACATTCAAAATCATATGCTCAAGCACTAATGACATTTCATGGTAGATTGCCATCTAGGGATGAGGGAGAAGCTAACAATAGCAAAGGGAAAACTTTGCACAACTCAAAAAATGAGATAAACTCTCCCTTAGTATATGAGTTTACTAATATCATTGCTAGCTTAGTCAGGCCATTAGGAAAGACCAAGAATAAGAACAAACACCTTAAGAAACTGAGTTTTAGCTTTAGAAGATAAGATTATTACAATGCCATCCTTGTGCAATGAGATAGCAATAAATCTCTTATAGCTAACTAACTTAGGGCATCCACAATGTAAGTTAAAATAACTATTATTTGATAATCATTATATTCAAATAAACATAAAAAACAAAATCGATAAAATCATTATAAATATTTATAATTTTTATTTGATAATCTATGTATTCAAATTAATAATGATATTAGAGTAATATATTATGCATGTTCGATTATCATCGTGTTCGGATTATGCATGTTGAAGTTCTGCAATAGGAATTCTACATTATTTGTTTAAATAATATGCATGTAGATTTCTGTATGCGTAGATTTCTAATGATTTGTATGGATTTTATTATGATGGATGAAATAAAATCAACAAGGAACCACGCTGAACCACTTTCATGCATGCAATTAAAACAGTTGGTTTTGAATTTTGTATTAATGAGAAATTTTTTTTAAAAAACTTGATTTTGTATCCGAATGTTTCAGTGAAAATTAAGCACGTACGGACGTGAAATTCAACTTGATGCATGTTTACGTTCGAAGCGAAATACGAGTGATGAGTAGTAACATACTGTTCATGCGGAAAAAAAACCCCGAACAGTTATGAAAAAAAAATACAATGGTTATAAACAAACTGTTCATGCAAACAAAGTCCATGAACAGTACTTTAATTTCATGAAAAATTAGTGTTCATGTAAAACATGAACAGAATTTGCCATATGAACAGTAAGGTTATTGTTCATTTGAAAAAAAAAAGCAGTGACTAGGTATTGTGCATTAAAAAAAAAATGAACGTTATCGAGTCGAATGTTGTTGGGTGGTTTTGCTTGGCAGATGTATTCGAGACTTGACAACTCACTCAAACTTGGACAACCTAGTATTGTTGAGTGCTTTGACACATAAGAGCACAACTAACGAGTGGTTTGACACAGCTATCGAGTCGTGCTATGTGTTTTTGACACAAGGGATGCCGAATGAGACTCGAGATAACTGAGTTGAATTCGGACTTGACCCACAACACTCGGGTTTCGATTTCATTGTCGATTCAATTCCACTCGAACTCGGCTATAATAACTCGGACTCGAATTGCTGAGTGGGTCTTCAACATGCCAAGTATTCAACGTGCCGAGTGGGTGTAAGAAAACAACTCGGACTTGACTAACTTACAGAGTCAGCATTGTTCGCAAACCGAGTGACTTGGGTATATCGAGTGGGTACTTGAATTCGATTAACAACGCAACTCGAATTTGCTGAGTGAGGACGTTGGCCGAGTCGTCCGAGATATACCTACTTGGACTCGACTTTAACTTGAGGAGTTTGTTTTTGACTGAACTCAGGCAAACGAAGCGCAGTGGAGCTCGAGGTGCTCGGGAGGAGTTGGTCACATACTCAAACCCACTCGGACCATTCATGATCTGGATTCTGGATTCAGTAGTTAACTAGACAAAAGACTGGAACTCCTAAAATCGAGAAAATTTATTTTTCTAGATTGCTTATATGTTCTATGTGTTAGTTCTATGTACATTTTTGAATTAGAATGAGCCCGTTTTGTTACTGATTAGTTAGTTTTGTACTGACTTTATTGATTTCAATTTCAGATGGTACGGACGATATGCACTATGACTCGTTGTGATATATTGCGAAATAAGTTGAGGGAGGTTATTAAGGAGATAGTATATGATCCTTCTTATGGAGTCAGAGGACACATTGAGAGACTTGATTAATTATTTTGGAGACTCGAGCAATAGAATTTTTCTATCCTAGATAATTATTGGATCTGGTTTTTAATTCGATCACTACCGAAACACCTTAATGAAGTAGCACACCATATATGAGGGTGTTATAAAGGGTGCATCACATATGCAAAGATAAAAAAAAGAGTTATTTCATTGTCTAGTCCATGTGGATAGTTATGAACTACCTCTCCAAGAGGATCCTGAAGAGATTGAGGTGGATCCAGAAGAGGATCCAAATGTGAATTCAAAGAATCAAGAGGTTGGTCTGCCTGAGAATGCCCTAGTTGAGCCTAGAAAGATAGGAATTATGTTGATAATTACTGCACTAGTGTCTGTCCTAACAGGAATAATAATGACCTATCTAGTTTCTTAGAGTTATTTATGATTTTATATTATGTGTTAACATAGCACGTGACTATGAAAAAGTATATTATGTGTTGACAAACTTGAAAACAAAATATTATGTGTTAACAACATATTCATTATGAATGATTTGTTCATTTATTTTTGAGTTCATTTAATGAGATATATATAATATAATTGATCAATATTGGTTAGATTGGATAATATAAATGTGGAAACATAGTTATCACTTCTTTTGTATACTAACTCAGATTTGCATTGAGTTAATCAAAAATTACATACATATGATTTACACTGAATAACTAAATAATGTGTTTATTTATGATAGATTATAACTATTAAAAATATTATAGTTAAACTCAATAAAGGAGAGAAATTAAATGAGGATAATTACAAAATATGACATCTCAAGACACAATATATTCTTGAGGAATAAGAAGTTCTGGAGATTGTCAATCAAATTATGAAAAAATCTATTGACGGTCTGATAGCACAACACATATATGATATTGATGTTTATAAGGTATGGAAGAAAAAGGACTCTACTGCTAAGGGTATATTGATTAGTTTAATTTAGATGACTTGGTTTCTGAGTATGAGTCATTACCCTCGGCTCATGTTGTCTAAATTGCCGTTAGAGAAAAATACAGTAGAGTAAGCCTTAGTAAGTTCGTTAGTTGACAATTAAGTTTAATAGTTACAATTAAAAAGCCCTCGAATGTCTCCATGGCCCAACATCTAAGGGAAATGACTAATATGATTCGGGAGCTAAAGACGGTTGCTCATGAGTTGACTGATGAACAACAAGTTCAGGCAATAATTCACGCCCTTCTTGATTCTTAGGAGATGATGAAACAGAATCTAACACACAATGAAAGTATCAAGACTTTTGCTGATGTCTCATGTCATGTTGAACTAGAGGCAAAGAGAATTAAATTAGTAAGGATTTCTGGACAAGCTTTTGTAGTTGAAGGTTCTGTTAGAACATTTGGATCTAAGAATAAGAATAAATGGTATAAGAAGGGAAAGAGAAAAAAAAGTTGGTGATGTTGTTGTTGGGTTAGGTCCAAACAAGAAGCAATTCAAAGGGAATAAACATAGAAAGAAACCTAAAAACAAACTGACTTGCTTTAACTATGGCATCAAGGGTCACTTCGCTCGGGAATGTACTGAATCGAAAAAGATATATCCAAGTTTATCTTCCATTCATGAGCATTATATTGATAGTACAGTGTTGTTAACTGATTATTATCTTTTATGCATTATATATTCGGGAGTAACAAATCATGTAGCTCGTGAGTGAGCTACATTCGTGGAGTATCATCGGGTATCAGCTTACAACAAATGGATATATGTAGGAAACTATAAGGATTGAAGTCAAAGGAGTTGACACTTACAAACTCAACCTACATAGTAGACATACCTTGCTTCTACATGATGCTCTTTATGCTCCTAAGATTAGATGGAATTTAGTTTTTGTTAATTATCTTCTTAGATTGGGATATTGTATTAACTTTTACAGTCGGTGTGTGAAACTTTGAATTAACTCTGTATTAATAAGATATGATTTTTTAATGAATGGTTTCCTGATTCTTGATGTACAACCAAATACTGATTTTGCAACTAATGGTTGTTTTTTAAATATATTCTTGCTAGTGATGTTGATATTAGTGATGAAGTTTGGCATGCTAGATTAGGACATATTAGATAAGAATGAATGAATAAATTAGCTAAAGAGGGCTGCCCAAAAAATTTCGAGAGACGGCTGTCCAAAAAATTTTGACAGCATCTCCCCTGTAACAATTCAACTTTCCTGAATACATATTAAGATAGGGCACACACGGCCGCTCAACAACACAACATATGTATTTAACTACTAAAGTATGCAAATAAAGGCCCACACGGCTACAAACTACATATCCAACACATGCATGTAACAATACCAACCACAATAACAAACCAAACCACATACACGTACCAACAAGGTGTGATCACCAAAACACATCAACTACGTAACAACAAAAATCCCAAAGCACCTCAATAGTGCTCGCAACAAAATCAAATGACAGAAGCACAATTCAACAACCATACGAAATAACCCAAACTGATACTTCTCCTACTGTGAGATGGGGGCAGTCTGACAAAACTCTAAGCTTCATGTCAACATCCCTATCTGCTACTTGAGGAGAAGGAAAAGAAACCTCAGGGTCTGGGTGGTGAGTATAAAATACTCAGTGGATACTAGAATGAAAGTGCACAACATATATATATATATAACATGGATCTCAAAGGGTATACAGTCTCTCTTAAGGAATAAGGTCAATAAAACTACGTACAACTAATAGGTATCATACAATACGAGAATAATGTATGTCATGTCACACAAATGCAACAATCATATAACAACAAGTGCACAACCACAATCATATAACAGCAAGTGTAACAACCATAAATGCAGTAAACAACTACCAATAAATACATGTACATATGTTATGCATGGTCACTGTCTGCACTCACCACCCCCAGTCACCCACCCAGTGCAGTGAACTGGAGCACCAAATAGGACAACTACACACCCTCCAACAACAGACAATGACACGTGAGTGGAAAGTGGGGAAAATATCACTGTCTACACTCAACATCCCCAGACATCCACACTGTGCAATGAACGGGGGTGCACGACAGGAATCACCCACTCCAACAACAGACCAGCTACACGCGAGGGGGAGGGGAAATATTCCAAGAAAGCTATCTAGCTAGTCCTAGTAGCACCCACACAGGTAGTGCTATAATGCTCTCACCCACACAGCTAATGAAAGCCAACAACAATAACATGTTATGATGCTATGTTGCACAGTTTAACAGATAACTACTACATCTACCAAGATATATACAACATCAATCATAATAAGTCAGCACAGATAAACAACAATTAATGAGATAGTATTGATGATAATGTGATCATATCAAGGTCAATAGTAAGTATCAAGCAACAAATGTAATAAGAATAACAATAGGATAATTAATAACAGGATTATACTAAATCATGCACTACAAATAAAACTTGTGTTGACCAAGCACAGGAGTACCCACCTGGTAAGACGCATGTCGAACTAGGAACCCTCAAGTATAAATCTCCGTATAACAGGATCAACACTCAGGGTTATGCAATTTATAAAAATACAACACTCACTACTACAATAATATATTTTTAATCTTACAACAACATAAATCCCCTAATTTCAACCGACTCTAAAGCACAACATAAATCCCCTATAATCCAATTGTCCATATTTCAATTGTTACATCCGGATCCAAACCAACCTAACTCAATCCACACCTAGCTTTTGCCGGATCTAAAGTTAACTTAACCCAACTCCAATTAAACTCATGCTAACCCAAACCAAAATTCTAACAAAACAAACCCCTCAACAGATCATAACTAACTTACTGGAAATAAATCAACAATTTGCCTCCATCTCAAAATCAGAATAGAATCGGACTGGAAACCTAAAATCATATTTGCCTCCATCCTGAAATGAGATCAGTAGGCTAACCTAATCTCAAGAAACTCCCATGGAACAACACCTCATAGATCTATCTCCTTAACAAGCCATATCCTAAACTAATCCATCAATAATCGAACAATCCCATAGCATTGATCCAAAACCCAACAGCAAACAACTCTAATCTCAATCTATGAATTAAATAAAATCAAATACATTCAACAGATCACAACCCCACCCAAATTCTAAACAACCAAACAACCTAACAGCATGAAAATCCCAACTGATTCTCAAGCTCATCGTCAACCTCCAAACAACACAACAAACCCTAACAGAATTTAATCCTAACCTCACCGAACCCACAGAATATATCAGCAAAACCATAACAAAACTTACCTTGCCAAAGAAACTAAGGCCACCAATCACACAATTTTGGCAACCTCCAAGGATGAAGAGAACCAGCGGCGGCAGCGATGATTTCTTACTCTCCGACGAAGGAAAGCGGCGTCGCGCGGTGTCTGGCTCGCTGGAAGAAACTGAGTAGAGCTGTTGTCAATTAAGGAAGATGATGATGTTGCGGCAACAGCAAGGCCAAACGGAGCTCACAAGGAAGAAAAGAGGTCCCATTTGCTGGAGCCGTTCTTGCCGCAATCGAGTTAGGTTGTCGCTGCCTTCACCACTATGGCCAAAAACGGCACTTAAGGAGAAGAACAGGGGTAGTGTTGCGTGACGGGGAGGACGATTGCAGCCAGACGGAGGCGCTCCCATGGACGAGAGGCGCGGGGTCGTGGTCGATGGGGAGGGCGATGCCTCACGGTGGGAAGGAGAACAGTGTTCTCATGCGCCTGGCGAGACGGTGGCGGAGCAGGGGACGGCGACCATCGTGAGCCGTAACCTTCAAAATCGCGATCAAGTTTTAAAGAGGAGTCACAATAACTTTTAAACTGGGATTAGGGTTTGGCTCAATCGGCTTAAAACCTAGGGTTTACTGTAACAATTGAACCAGTTACTGTAGTAGATCAAGTTCAATCTTAGTTCGCTTGGTTCACTAACCAAACGACCTATGATTTGACTCAAACTAGTTTTGTTCGATTCGTCTTTACAAGATGAAGCTTCTCATTGCATTCGTTCTGACAAAATCTCTTCCATCATGAATCAAACCAAGTTGGTTCAATTTGGTTCAAAATTGAATCATTTAGTTCACTAATCAAACGACCTCTGATTTGACCCAAACTAGTTTTGTTCGATTCGTCTTCACAAGACAAAGCTTCTTATTACATTCGTTCTGACAAAATCTCTTCCATCATGAACCAAGCCAAGTTGGTTCAATTTGATTTAAAATTGAATCATTTGGTTCACTAACTAAACGACCTCTGATTTGAATAAAATTAGTTTCGTTTATTTCGTCTTCACAAGACGAGTTCCATTCTCCTCTACTAACAAAAATTCCTCGTATCTTACACTTTTTGAGGAAGATAATAGTTTATCAACAATAGAGGTATCAAAAGGGATGTCTGAAGCTAGTTAATCCAGTGGGATGATTTGTCAATTAATGAGATGATTTCTTAATAGTTCAACCTACGAAGACGTAGTCAAAAGATTATTCCTTGAAAAAAGTTTGATATTGAGAGTGAAGCATTAATGATTCTCCCAATCGATGATGAAGAATCTCAAATTGTTGTGGAAGCATTGAGATGTCCGGTTAGATTAAAATGAAAATTTGCAATGGATGAAGAAATAGAGTCAATGAAAAAAATCAAGTTTGGAAATTAGTCGGTCTTCCTCCGCGCCGAATGACTATTGGGAATAAGTGGGTTCTTAAAATTAAGAAGAAATTAGATGGATCAATTAATTGATATAAAGTTTGACTAGTTACAAAGGGCATACCCAACAAGAGGGTATTGATTTTGAAGAGACATTTTCTTCTGTTGTGAAGTTTGTATTAATATGGGTTATTTTAGCTATTGTAGCAAATTTTGATTTAGAATTCCATCAGATGGTGTAAAAATAGCTTTTTTAAATGGTGAGCTTGACGAAGAAATCTATATGGCACAACCAGAAAGTTAAATTGCTGAAGGCCAATTGAATAAAGTGTGTAATCTTAAAAAGTCATCTATATATAGTCTAAAGCAACCATCAAGACAATGAAACATAAAATTTAATGAAGTCATTTTATCTTATGATTTCAAAATGATCAGTGAAGATCATTGTGTTTTCTTGAGAAAGAAAAAAGAGAGTTGTCATTTTATCATTATATATTGATGATATACTAATAGCTAAAATTAACATAAAGTTTATGATAAAAGTCAAAATATGACTTTCATTATAATTTGACATAATAGATATGGGAGAAGCTGAGTACATCTTAGGAGTAAAAATCACAAGAGATCGATCAAAAAGACTTTTGGATTTATCTCAAATGGCTTATATCACTAAGATTTCAGTATGTCGAATAGTAACATTGAATAGACACCTATAGCAATAGGTATTATTCTGAGCAAGAGTGTGCCCCAAGACTCTAGAAGAAATAGCTGAGATGAAGAAAAAAAATCATATGTTAGTGGCATTGGTAGTTTGATGTACACTATATTGTGTAAACGTCTTATAGAAACTATATTGTTAGCTTAGTTAACTGTTTTAGTCAAACTCAGGATTGAGACACTGGAAAGCAATGAAGAGGATATTCAGATATCTTAAAGAAACAATAAATTATTTTCTCTATTTCCAAAGATCTAATATGAGTTTGAAGGGCTACATAGATATAGATTGGGTATGGAACCTTAATGATAGAAACTCCACATCTGGCTATACCTTTTTATTGAATGGTGGCACCATCTCATAGAACAATAAGAAACAAACTTGTATAGCGCTATCGACAATAAAGGTTGAGTATGTGGCTTATTCAGCGACTATGCAAGAAGTCGTTTGATTAAGAAAATTTCTGAAGCATTTGAAGATTGTTGAGGACAGTGGAAGTTCTATTACAATGTACTATGACAATCAAGCCGCTATAGCTTTTTCTAAGGATCTCAAATACCACAATAAGGGTAAGTATATAGCTATAAAGTTTAACTTTGTAAGGGTTATAATTGTTAAGAAAAAGGTAATTCTTGAGTATATCTTTACACGTGTTATGCTTCCAGATCCTTTTACTAAGTCATTGACTAGAGAGTCATTTTAAGGACATGTGATATCTTGGAAACTTCAGAGATGTAACATATTATACAATAATCACATAATGTAAGATAATTATTTATAAAATATCATGATCTATTTAGTGTATATATCTTTGTTATATTTTGATAAAGTCTTGATGAACATATTGGCATGTTGAGATTGGTCCTTTCACATGGACAATCATCTCTATTTGTTAAGTATAAATAGAGATAAGACTATTACTTGTGGGATAACTAATAAAGTTATGAATGGAGACATATCTGTAAGTTAGGGTCATCTTGATAATTATATCAAGATAAGATCATTATAAATTAATAATGATCGGATTAAATGTACCCACCATTTACTAAACCTACAAGAAGCAAGATTAGAATTCATGAGTTGAATTAAAGATTAGACATTGGGAATGTCTAGATTGAAATCTGTACGATGTTTGAGAATAACATGCTCTCTTTATTAGCAAAGAGAATAATATCGTAATATATTATTCATATCACATGTACTATAGCGACAATAAAAGTAGTAGGAGAATGGATCTCTACTTCTCTACTATGTGCGACCTTTGAGATTATGAATTAATCTCGATTTTACCCCAAGTAACTATTTAGCTGTCTATTTGAAGTTTTAATCAGAGTTTGCTACTTTAGCATATATCCTATTGACTATGGATAATTCGATTTGTGGAACATGACTAGGAAAGTGATCAGTTAAAATGAATGAATTCCAGCTAAAAAAGACACTACTAAAAAATTACGATTTTGCGGCGGTTATTTAGCGGCGATTTTAAAAACCGCCGCTATTATCCATTTTCTCGGCGGTTTCAATTAACCGCCGCAAAAATAAATTTTTAGCGGCAGTTATTTAGCGGCGGTTCTTAAAACCGCCGCTATTATCCGTTTTCCCGGCGGTTTCAATTAACCGCCGCAAAAACTAATTTTTAGCGGCGGTTTAAATTTGATTTGCGGCAGTTTAGTAATTTGCAGCGATTTAAAATTTAATTCGTGACGGTTTAAATTTTAACTGCTGCTATATTTTATTTTTTTGATAATTTAAAAATTATTTTTTATTTAATCAAAATAACACTAATTAGCATCGACATGGATCTCTTCCGCGCCCACGGTTTCGATGCTAGCTCTTAGATTTCGATCGGACGACCCTAACTCTCTCCTTCACGCTGTGCCCTAGCTCTCTCCTTCTACTCTCGCGATCTCTTCCGCATCCCCTCACCGCTCTCTTCCCCCATCACCGTTTCCACGCATCGGCTCTTCGCCATCTTCGCCTTCAACAACTGGTCCGACAGTCGGGGCACGCCCATGGTTGGAACTCGGCAAGCCAGGCTCTCCAGGGGCACGCCCTCTTTCTTGCGCACTCCGATCGCCCTCTTTCTCGCGCACTCTGATCGCCCTCTTTCTCGCGCACTCCGTCGGCCACCGGACGGCAACTCCCTCTTTAGGGCCACCGGACGGCAACTCCCTCTTTGTCGCCAGATCATGGAACTTAGGAAGACACTTGCTCTCTTTCTTGATTCTGCATCGCACTTCCCATTGCACTCCAGTGGCAGCTGGCTCACGGCTTTAAGGAAGATGCTTGCAAGTCTCACTTATATAAGGTGTATCAATGTGGTTTGTATGTTGATCAGTGGCAAAATGACAAGTTTTGCTTGGCAAGGAACAAGATTTTAATCCATGGTTTGGTTATATAGTTTAAATACTTGATGACACTAAACTTTAGGTATCTTATACCGACTCTAGTGCTCTCCAGCTACCTGTATGTATCTTATTTACCTGTCAATGATTTGTGTTTTATTGTACTGTTTCCTTACTGGTAATTTATTTTTTCCATGGACATCATAACTGACCTTTTCAATATCACAAATAGCTTATGGTAGATGAACTTTGTTAAAGTTTGGTTTATGCTTCCTAATGAATTTCTTAAATTTCCTGCTTTTTATGTGATTCTCTTTTCTCATTTTTAGTATTTCAATTGTTAATACATCATAAGGATTCCATTCTCTTTTTTTCTGTTTTTTTGTTGTGTGCCAGATAAGGTTTATTGATAATACAGATCCAGCTGGCATTGATCATCAAATTGCACAGCTTGGGCCTGAGCTTGCATCAACCCTTGTAATTGTAATCTCAAAGGTCAGTTTAGTAATACCAGTATACTGTCGATGGTTTTTGTTTTTTGTCCTCTTCTAGTCTGTGTTTCACAGAATAAACTCATACAAATATGCACATGCTCAGAGTGGAGGCACCCCTGAGACCCGAAATGGTTTGTTGGAAGTGCAGAAGGCCTTTCGAGAAGCTGGGCTAGATTTTTCAAAACAGGTACTATTTAAAGTTCTTGTCTTCGTGTTGATAGTTGATTTCCTTACCTGCACGACAGTATTCAGATGTTTGTTGTCAATATATTATGGTTAGCAGTATCTAAACATTATCTATCAGTAACATTTTTGAGTAAATGATTGGTGGGAAAGGAGTGTTGTTATCTCTTTTTCAGAGACAATTAGGTTCGGCTAAATTTTTCAAAACAGGTATTATCTTATGATTAAGTGGTTTCATGAAGGAAATAATTTGACTCTGATTGTCCTCACATAGATGAGATCTTATTTCTTTATAAATTTTGAATGATGCAGGTTAACTATGCTTAAATATACTTTTATTGTGTGTGTGGTCTATATGTTTGTAGCAGTGTCCTAATTGTCTGTGACTCTTCAGGATGATTTTTGATAAGTTGTGGGTAATTCTTTCCAAAAACTGGTGATGTTCCAAACTATTTTATCAGGTAGTTTTATTTCACACTGTTTTATCCAGGTCCTTTTAAGAATAATCCAGCAGCATTACTTGCTTTATGTTGGTATTGGGCTTCTGATGGAGTTGGATCTAAGGTTTGCAAATTGATCTATGAAAATGTACAATACTCTGCAATTGTTGTTTTTATCTAATGTATTATTACCATCTCCTACCTACAGGATATGGTTGTAGTTCCTTACAAGGATAGCTTATTGCTCTTTAGTAGGTATCTGCAGCAGTTAGTCATGGAATCTCTTGGAAAGGAATTTGATCTCAATGGAAATCGGGTTTGTAGCATTAGCTTTGAATGGTTTCTTTATGTCGAGACCATGATCTGGATACGTCTGAAAATCTAATTAAATATTGCATATGATTTCACCAACTGCATAGCATGGCATTATATAAGCTTTACTGTGACTTCATTTCAGTACTTGATAGTCTCATATTTGCTCTGCTTTAAGCAAATTAAAATCACCTACAACTGCATGTGGATATCATAAACTTGATAGTCATGGAATCCCTTGGAAAGGAATTTGATCTCAATGGAAATCGGGTTTGTAGCATTAGCTTTGAATGGTTTCTTTATGTCGAGACCATGATCTGGATACGTCTGAAAATCTAATTAAATATTGCATATGATTTCACCAACTGCATAGCATGGCATTATATAAGCTTTACTGTGACTTCATTTCAGTACTTGATAGTCTCATATTTGCTCTGCTTTAAGCAAATTAAAATCACCTACTTGATACAACAACAACCAACAACAACCAAGCCTTATCCCACTAATGGGGTACCTACTTGATAGTCCAAATTAAATTAGTAGCTAGATTGCATCTTAGCTTAGGTATGTTTTACTATTTACCTTTGCTTATGAGAAGTGTTTTACTATTTACCTTTGCTTATGAGAAGTATTTTACTATTTACACTTGCAAAAATTTATGAAATTGTCCATGCTACCATGCACAGCCTTAAGACAAAAAATTATGAAATTGTCCATTCTTTACAGTTGAACTGCAGAATGTGAGAATCCCACTTGAGTATTTTTAAGTTTAGGCCATGACCAGAGGCTTATATATATCCATATACTAATTATTTGTATAATATTTCCTTTCCATAATTTCTATATGGTCTCCAGTTTAAGGTTATAAAAGATTTTTCACAAGCCAACCAGAGTTGCGCTTTAGCCTTCATCCTTTAATCAAAGAGAATGTAGGCATACCCACCGGTAGCTTATGCTTGCAATCCTATCACCTACTAATTAATTTGCCCATATTCTGTCATGGAGAGGATCTGGTCATGCTACTTTGTTATTCATAGATACCTTTGCTTCCATATCCATACATGCTACTTTGTCCTGATATATAATTGGTACACATTACTTTTGGAGATTTTTTGCAAAGAAAATTTACATAGTTATGCCTTTTTACAAGTCCATGTTGCTGTAGAATTTTTTATTATTGACACATTTGTTTGTTCTTAGTAGTGTCAACGGAATGTCCATAATTTTGTGATAAACAATAGTATTCATTTCAGTGATCTTTAAGTTATAGTTTGTCTCTTCTAATTTTTTTTTTATACTTGTGCAGGCATGACTACTTTACAAGTTTGAAGAACTCTCCAAAAATGAGTACTTTTCAAAAAGC
Source organism: Curcuma longa (assembly GCF_044706935.1). Lineage (NCBI taxonomy): Eukaryota > Viridiplantae > Streptophyta > Magnoliopsida > Zingiberales > Zingiberaceae > Curcuma > Curcuma longa. The sequence continues at coordinate 1,373,542 of NC_133873.1, read as the reverse complement.
AACGAAGGAAAAGCGAGGGATCTATTTCTAGGATTTGACATCTGAGAAAGCTAGAGAGATTTTTCAGTTTTTTTGTAATCAAACAAAGTTTCAGTTTTTTTGTAACCTAAATTCACTGTATTTGACATCTGACAACTTTGATATCCATGTGTAATGACTCATATTTGTTTACTAGTTTTGCAAGAAATTAATGCAAGTAAAATTTTCTATTTATTACAATTTTTTGTTTAATTTTTCTATTTATTTATAAAAATTGCAGGCTGAAAATTCTGTAATTGCACACTCAAAGCTTAAACTGCCGGAAAATTATTTTGCGGCAGTTTTAGCAAACCGCCGGGAAATCATTTCGCGGCGGTTTTGGCAAACCGCCGGGAAATCATTTCGCGGCGATTTTGGAAAACCGCCGGGAAATTATTACGAACCGCCGGTAAAAGAACCGCCGGGAAAATATTTTAAACCGCCGCAAAAAATAACCGCCGGAGAAATATTTCCGCCGCAAACCGCCGGGAAATATTTCGAACCGCCGCAAAATAACCGCCGGGAAATCTACTTTAGTGGCGGTTATTCCAGCGGTTCTCTAAAACCGCCGCTAAATGGTTTAACGACATCGGTATCAGCGGCGGTTTGGTAAACCGCCGGGAAATGATTTTGCGGCGGTAAACGAATTTTAAACCGCCGGGAAATCCTTTTTTTCTTGTAGTGAGAAGATTAAAATAGATTTATATTTTTGATATTTATTCACTGGTCGATTAATTATATATATATTTTGTTAAGTACATAAAAATATGATTGTGAATAACTATATTGATTGAAGATATTGAACATGCTCTCGACATAATAGTCATTATGAGGGATTAGAGATGTTCATATTGATGTAAATAATTTAATTTGAGATAAATGCAAGATATTGATATCTCTAATTTGTTTGGAAGAGAGCTTATGTAAGGTGTATCGCTCAGTATGTCTGTTGGCGCACGAACTATTTTTCAATTGGATATACTAATATGGTCTTTGTGACTTAACTCGGACAAGTAAAAGATGTTGGAGATCATGTTTGCACAACGTGTAGACGTGATTTTTGATTTTTGTCTGCCTTTAAAAAGGGAGGTGTCTAAGTTCGAGAGGAGAAGAGAGTGTTAGGAAACGCTATGAAAACGTCTTCGGAGGAAGAACATCCATCGCTAAAGGAATTTTGATTTATAAAAATAGAAGGATTGTTCGATTCATCGTAATGGGTCCTGATTAAATATAAACTTTTTTGGTTGTGCAAATTATTCATCTCTTTTTAGATTGATGAACCATGCTAATAGTTGGTGGAATTGTTAATTCAACACTCAATAATTATTAAAAATAAATTATAATTTTTATAGATATTAATTGTGGTTCATTTTTCTTTTGAAATATAGAATATAATTACGTTTAACAACCTATGCTGTCTGGAAGCTTGGAGACGAGAAACGGGAAACGCGGAAACGGGGACGGGAAACGGCAATCGTTGAAGTTTCCAGATTTTGGAAACGTCGAACCTCATCAAATCGTCAGTTCGTCACCTAGGGAGGTGGAGGTGCAGGCCGCCGCCTCTACCTCGCCTCCACTTCTGCTAAGCCTACCAGAAGCAGCTCCACAGCAGCGTCTGCTTTATCAGCTACTCTCTCGTCTTCCACATGCCTCTCAAACAGCAGCAGGACATCGATTCTCAACACCAGCACCACCTCCGTCACCTCCAAACCTTCTTTCTCCAGCAATCGTTCCACTGCAATCTCACGGCATTCGGCCCTCGCAAAGACTCGACCCACGCTGCCTTCTAATCAAGATAAACCAAGGCAAGCACAGAACACAAGGCCTTGCACACCAACTGCTCGAGCGAGTTCCCGTTCCTCAACTCCAGCCCGTCGCGCAACAACGGAAGCCTCACCTCCGGCAATGATCCGATCGGCCTCCGTCGGCCATGCTCCTCCCGTAAATCGCTGAAACAGCGGCAGCGCGAACCGTCCAAGCTCCCCGGCGCCGCGAGAGCGGCCTCAGGTGCAGGCGCCTTCTCGTCGTCGTACTCCTTGAGCTGCGGCGGCCGCGCCGTCACGCGGGGGGCGGTGGAGGTGTGCGCCGCGCAGGCGAAGCCCAGCATCATCGGCACGTAGGCGTCACGGAAGTGCGCGACCAGCCGCCTGGGCGACGTGGCGTCGGCGCGGAGGAAGGACCAGCCGCCTGGGCGACATTTCCGGGGCCTGGCGAAGGCGGCAGGGGCGGAAGGGAACGTTTCCCAGCGTTTCAACGGATGGAAACGTTTCCTCCCGTTTCAGAAACGGGGACGTCAGCGATTTCGCCGTTTCCAGACAGCATAGTTAACAACCTTTAAATTAAAAACTTTGAATAAGAATAATAAATATTGCCAACCAACTGCTGCAGGATCCGTGGCGCAATCGTAGCGCGTCTGACTCCAGATCAGAAGGTTGCGTGTTCGATTCACGTCGGGTTCAAATTTCAATTTATATTGATTTTTCCCTATAAATTTAGTCTTGACCCCTTTGATTTTTGACTGCATTTGATTCATCGTAAATTGAATCTTCGTTCAAGTAGGAGATATAGAAGAAATTTACTGAATTGAAATTAAACTGAAATTTACTGAATTGAAATTACATTGAAATTTATCTGTTGGATGATCTAAATTGATAATCTTAAATTTAAATTTTGCATTGCTTAATTATCCGAGGTGGCTTGTCGAGTGCCCATGTCTTTTATTGCTCAAGTTGCTGAGTGCTTGAGTTGGTCGAGGTGCTTGAGATCCAAGTGGAAGCCAAGAGGCTTACTGAGTGCTCTTGATCCCAAGTGCTGAGTCGGGATGCTCTTGGTCCCGCAAGCCAAGTCGAAATGTGAGCACTCTTGCCAAGTCGATGGAAGGTGTTGAGTGGTCGGAGTCTCGGAGAGCGAAGTCGAGTACTCAGGAAGTTTCTAAAGTCGTGAGTTGGAAAGCCAAGTTGCCCGACTTGAGTTTGACTGGGTCACCTAGTGGGAATAGATGTTGAGGTCTGCGTTCCTAGGATAAAATAGCTAACCGCAATCACCACCAAGCAAGAGTCTGTCACGACGAACTCATCTTGTATCCGAATGCTATCATGATGATTTTGTCGAGCAGAAATGCATAGAAGAATAGGGGAGTGAAGTTGATGAATTTCTTGCTATTGCTTCTACTCGAGGTCATGACTTTCTTATATAGGATCTCCATACCTCCGCTGAGCAAACGACAGAATAACAGTCATTCATTGCCTTTACTTGCTAATTGTTAAACACTAGCCATTGGTTGGTTGTTTCAGTCGGCGATTACAGATTCTGCATGAATCACATTAACACATTTGTTACACTTGAGCAACAAATAAAATAATGATTCAGGTGGCAAAATGTTGGTTATTTTCTTAGATAAATTTTGCCTTAATCGGTCCAACATTCAACACATGTAGGTCATGCTCGCACATGAGTCAATTTGGTTCAGTATAATCTGAGCCCTCAATTTGCACCCCCTACGAGTCCATGCATAAGAGAGAGTCTCTCCTATGCATATGTTCACAACACCAATGCTTGTAAAACATTATAAACCAACAATAAAGGTATAAGACTCCCATTGTGGGACTAAACTCCCATCGATAATAGAGGCTCTTCTTTTCATCCACCTCCTTTTTCATTTACATTTTCAACAATCTCCCACATGAATGGAAACAATGTATGTGACAGCATTCAGTAGTTGAATCCAATATATGATAGGTAGGTTTTACCGTTTAAACATTCTCTTGGGAAGATATATTTGCTTACTAGCTGATAGTAGACACGATGCCTTTGAACTGTTCTACCATCTGTGCAAACATTGGCATATCTCACCCAGGACTCTCTTTGATACAACTCAGTTCTCATGGATGTGTTCGTTTTTGGCCATGAACACGTCTGGTTCTATGAAAAGTTCTAAGAATCATATCTTCAATTCTCTTCGAAGCGACCCCAATGCTTTCTCACATAAGTGATCTCTTACGAGTATTTCACATTACTCTACTGGATCATTAAAAATCTACGCTTAACCTCCATCTTTTCACTGATCTATTGGGTCATTCCCCCATAGTGCTCAATTTAGTCGGTACAGTTAGGTTGTCCCTTTGAACCTAGTTCTTAGGATCTCTAGACTACATAGGTTGGATTTCCTTTGCACCAATATTTTCCATCAATATCAAATCCATCGCTCATGATGAGCTTATAACTAACTCTCTATTTAAACCTTTGGTTAATGGATCCGCTAGATTATCCTTTGACTTTACATAGGCAACAGTAATAACTCTCATTGAGAGTAGTTGCCTAATGCCATTGTGTCTACGACGTCTATATTTAGACTTACCACTATACGGATGGCTTTGTGCCCGTCCAATTGTCGATTGAGTATCACAATATATGCAAATTGCTGGCACAGGTTTCGACCATCTAGGAACATCTTTTAAGAATTATCGTAGTCATTCAGCCTCTTCGCCACATTTGACAAGAGCTAAAAACTTAGATTCCATTGTGAATCTAATTATTATAGTTTGCTTAGAAGATTTTCACGAAATGACTGCACCTCTCAAAATGAATATATATTCACTCGTAGACTTAGAATCTTTCATGTCAGATATTTAATTCGCATTATTGTATCCTTCGATCACAACAGGATATCTCGTATAGTGTAAGTCATAATCATGAGTATACTTTAAGTACTTCAATACCCTTGTTATTCTTTTTTAGTGCTCAACACTGAGGTTACTCATGTATCTACTCAGTTTGCTCATTGTGTAGGCTAACTTTGATCGTGTACAACTCATTAAGTACATCAGACTTCCAATCACTTTAGAGTACTCTATCTGAGAGATACTCTCTCAATAATTTTTTGATAGATGTTGACATATATTTATCGAAGTTTGTGCGAATGCAGTATCAACCTTGGTGAATTTCTCAAAAATCATGTCCACATAATGGGACTGACTTAGAACTGTTTGTGCTACGGAAGCAATTTGGATCACTAAAGGAGAGGGATGAATAACAACCTGCAAATAAATATACCTATTTCTCTTGCTAATGATTTAGCAAAGACACACACTAGTTAATAAAACAAATAATGCATAATTAAACAAGGCTTAAAGTTTTTCTTGGTTTGCAAGAACTATGAAGGTACGTCCACTATATTCTCCTTCTTCGAAAATAATTTGGAGGTGAAGAAGCCTTGTACAACAGTTGAGAACAAGAGTAATACAAACAGAACTGAAAGACAATGAATTTGAATGTGTGTTGTGTTGTTCTTATTTGAGCTTCAGTCCTATTTATAGGCTTCATCTAGATTTGACTGTTGTACTGACGTCACCTTCGACTCCGATCACTTGGAAGATGCTGACATGTCTTTAGGCTTTATCCACTTCGGTAATGGTTCAATAATGACTCTGGATTACTTAGCTCCTTCCAGTCGCTTGGAGGCTCTCCGATCGTCTAGAGGCTACTGACGTGGTCGTTCTCATCTGTTCCGACAATGAGTCTCGATGACTCAACAGTTTGCTTCCGATCACCTGGACTGCTTCCGATCGCTTGGACTATGGTCAACCTTTGTACTAGACCATTCATTGAGCTCACCTTGTCTGGTCGTTGGGTGGCACTCCAATCGCCCAAACATGTAGTTGTCCAAACTTTGATGTAGCCTTGATCACTACTAGAAAAAAGGGATTTCCCGGCGGTTTAAAAAGCGTTTTGCGGCGGTTTTGAACCGCCGCAAAACCATTTACCGGCGGTTCACCAAACCGCCGCGGATAACGGTGTCGTTAAACCATTTAGCGGCGGTTTTGGAGAACCGCTGGAATAACCGCCACCAAAATCATTTAGCGGCGGTTCTTTTAGCGGCAGTTCTTTTAGCGGCGGTTCAAAATGATTTCTCGGCAGTTCGTTTAGCGGCGGTTCGAAATGATTTCCCGGCGGTTTATAAACTGCCAGCAGAATTGATTTCCCGGCGGTTTTGAAAACCGCCGCGAAATCATTTCCCGGCAGTTTTCAAAAACCACCAGAAAATCATTTCCCAGCAGTTTTCACAAACCGCCGGGAAATCAATTCCCGACGGTTTCAAGATGTCGGCGAATTTCTTGATAATTTTGAAACCACCAAAAAATCATTTAAAACCACTATAAATTACGTTAGTGACGGTTTAAAATTATTACTGATTCATTTTGATTATCAAAGATAAATATTTTTAAAAAATCAAACATACTCATCAAACATTAATTTCAAATCCAAACATTTGTAATTTATACTCAACATTCAAACTGTCAAAGCATTTTACAATTGTATAATACTGTCAACAACAACAACATCCAAAGTAAAATATCATATGCGCTGCCAAAGCAAAACATTCAAATACAATTTAACACTAGTAAAACCAGCAAAATAGGAACAAGATTGGAAGCTTCAAATTGCCATCACCAGACCGATCAATGGACCTTCTTCCTTCTTCTCAGAACCTGTCAACAACAACAACACCATTAGGTTACGTAGAGATAGATAATGGACAGATGGTGAAAGAATATGAAAGCTTCAAAAAAAAAAGATTACCAAGGAAAAAAAATATGCACTACTTCACAATGATATGAATAATTAACCTAAAAAAAGATAGTACTGTCTCCATAAACAAGTTATGACTAGTCTAGTTTACATCTCACAAGGAAAATAATTAACCTAATAGACAAAATTTCGACTAGAATATCCATTTTCCAACTGTGCAATGGGTTGAAATAGGACTTGAGTATATAAGACACACATACCTCATTATTTTTTAGAGCTTCCTCAAATAAAGAGATGCATGTAGATGAATCATACTCTTCCAACTTCACAACTCCATTATCTTCAGTTAGTTTCCTCCAAACCTGTATCATGGGCTGATTTTTCAATTTAAAGTCTGGGTTTGGCAGCAATCCATATATAGATGGGCATTCAACCAACTGCAATGTAGAAATTCTTTAGGTGAAGAATTTTAATGAAAACTGCAATAAATATATGTACGAATAGAACAAAGTAACTTTTCAATTTATAAGACAACCAAAACAAGAAAGTTCAAATTGTCCAGAAGTCGGCCCATAAGCAAACCAGTAACATCTAAGAACCTAAAACTTGGCAAATACTGATCCAATGAAAGAAGTATATACCAAATTAAAAATATATCTCGAGTCAAGTGTTACATTGCTGTAACACCATGCAGATGATAAATGAAAGAGCAATTAAATTAGGTATGTCCAATTTAACCTGTAAGTACTTGTTTATGGCAACTTACTTTTGCCAAATAATAATTCAGGAAACAAACCTGCCCAATATTATAAGAAATCATCCGCAAAAGAGAGAGAGAGATATCTTCAGGTCTATAGTCAGACAGTTCCTTGGTTTCTGAAATAGTTTTCCCGAAGCCAGAAGCTATTGTTGATGCTGAAAGCCCAATCAAAAATAATTGAACCATGCTAGTTAAAGAATGACAAGAAGAAAAAAATCATGAATTATGACAACTTAAAAAAAGGCATGATTCTCTTATTAGATTGCAATACATGGATCGAAAGGAAATTTCTAGTTTCATAATATAGGGAACAAAGGTGAAAACAATCGAAGAAATACTAATACCTTAGAATAGTCCATCCCGCCATAAATATCTCCAACGAGCATGTCAGCATTGCTATTATCTCCTCGTTGGCTCAACTCTAACAACTCATCAAAACTGCAGTAGCAGTAAGTCTTCTGGAAAGCTTAAACATCTTTGACACAGCAAATGTAGATATCAACAGAAAACACAAACCTTTTGCACTTTGTCAACAACCTCCCTATTCCCTATAAGTACCATGGCCTACATTTGCCCTACTAACCCACTGAAATTTTCCTTCACCATCCACCTAATGGAGCTATAAATTAAGTGTTCATGCTTTGCAGAAAAAACATGCACAGTAGAATATTAAAGGTAGGCAATACCTTGATAATGCTAACTCCAGAACCAATATTAACAAGAAGATATGGAAACAAATCATTCTGGTCATTATGCACAAATTCTTTCTGCCCATAGATGTGTGTGAAAGCTTCATGCGAATTCTTGCGAACAAGTTTCTGTTCTGTATGGAAACAAATCAATAGTGGAGCAAGATGTTCAGGTGCAGCATTCTTGCGAACAAGTTTCTGTTCTGTATTTGGCTTCCAAATGAAACTTGAATTATATGTATGTGCTATTTCACTTGTTCAGATGGTAGTTCGTGTAATATAAGAAAGCTAAAAAACAATAGGTCAAGTAAATAATGGAAAACAATGATTAGACCCTTTTTTCCTAGAGAAATATTTGTTTAATTGAATTGAATTTCTGACAGATCCAAGAATGAAGTTTCAAGAGATGTTTTTGAGTTGTTTCTCTCATAGAACATCCAACATGTACTTTGAAATGTAAATCTGTCTCAGAATTCTAAAACCTAGTTTTATCGAGCGCAGCAAGGGAAAATGGAAGCAATACCTTGATAATGCTAACTCCAGAACCCATATTAACAAGAAGATATGGAAACAAATCATTCTGGTCATTCTGCACAAATTCTTTCTGCCCATAGATGTGTGTGAAAGCTTCATGTCTTATTGCCTTGACAAATCATAAAAAAATCAATATCAAAAGTTTGCAAATTATAGATGTCTTATTTAGTAAAGGCCTAAAATTTAACAGCCATCAAACAAGAACTACATTAATATTGCATTGATTGGAAGCATTAGTGTCTTATTTAGTAAATAATGAACAAAATACCATGAGCACCAAATGTTAAGGTATACTCAGTTGTAACAGAAATTCTGCTGTAAAAGACGGTTGAATGATTGAAATTTATGAACCAATAAACTTATTTATAACTAAGATCAGAACAGTGAACTAATAGATGAAGCAAAAAATATTGGAGATTGCTTCCAACTTTCATATATTTGCCAGCATAGCACTTTCAGTTGCTAAAATCTAGAAAAACTAACACAAGGATAAAATAAAACTAACTAGTTACCTTAGAAAATCCATTTACTGTTAGAGTTCTTTCCCACATTCCAGATAATGAAGCAACGCCGGTGTTGCTTAGAATTGCTGACTTTCTACTCACCAAACAGGGAGGGACATTCACCCAAGCTGTTTTTGTTTTGGCCATTAGTAGGTGCAATCAAAATTTAAATGCCTGAGTCATGCTTAGCATGGACTAGGATAGCATGATAAGCTTGTCAGGTTGTGTTTTTTTCCACCTTAATAAATGGAATGTCTTTCTTTAACTGGAATAGATGACTGATGAAATGCTTAACGTTTGATCATGACTACCGAAATGTATTCATCTTCTAACAATTGTTTATGAAATATCAGTTTTTGCAAAAAGATGATTCAGTTAATCTGCTTAAGTGGCTAATTAAAAATCGTATATTTTCCCCATTGGCGAGGCAAGAATGGAGGAAGAAAGAAACAAACCATCAGGAAACACATTGGAAACCTTCGCAGACCAGCAACCAAATGGCGAGCATCATCGAGCATAGCAAAAGCACGTCGACGGCGGTCATAATCTTCACCTGGCCATGCCACCACTCGTTGCGCTGCTGCTCCGCGAGCTTTGAGCTCAAGGTCGAGCTGCTGCTCGACGAGATCAAGCCACTTGCCGACGGTTGCAACGCAGCGACCTTCAGCGCCTGAGCGTAGGTGGAGTCCTTTGGCCGGTGCGTCGTTGCCTCGTTCGACGACCCGTAGCCTGGACCACCCAGTTGATTTCCTCCCTGACCACCCTGCCCTCATTCGAGGAAGGTGCGTTCCTGTAATCGTCTCGAAGGCGCTCGAGAAAGTCAGCAAATCGCGGACGGAGGCGGAGCTTAGGTTTGGAAAATCGCGGACGGAGGCGGAGCTTAGGTTTGGAAAATCGCGGCGGCTTAGGGGGAAAGAAAAATGTTTGCCGCACTAGTTGACCTAAACCGCTTAAGTTACCGCTCAAATTTGTGGTTACCTCAGCGGCGGTTCACAAAACCGCCACTTGAACCATAACCGCGGTAAAAAAAAATTTCCGTCGCGTATCAAATTTAAAACTGCTGTGAATCATCAAAAACCGCCAAGAAACATAGAAAATAACGGCGGTTCACAAAACCGCCACTACCTGAACCAAACCGCCGCAATAAAAAAGATTCTGTCAAAAATTTTAAAACCGCCGCGAATTAAATTTTAAACCGCCGTGAATCACCAAACCGCCGCAAATCAAATTTAAACCGCCGCTAAATAATTCATTTTGCGGCGGTTAATGTAAACCGCCGGGAAACATAGAAAATAGCGACGGTTTGAAAAACCGCCGCAAAATAACTGCCGTTAATCCGGTGGTAGAGCTTTGATATGTGGTTTAGGGCAGCCTAGGGTTTGTAAAAAAAAATGATAGATCTTGATCAGGCTTGAGTTAGGTCATGTCCTCTATGTGGCTTGATTAATTTGGGCGAACTTAGCTAGATTCGATCACGATTGAGCTCGATCTTGATATAATTTGAGTCCTACAAATAATTAACATCAATTAATACAAAATTCACCTTTAAATCATGTAATTTATAATCAAACTTTAGATTATACAATATAAAACAAATATAATTAAATTGATTCATTAAATAATTTATTTTCATGCAAAAATCTAAAAAAATGAATCGATTAAAATGCACACAAACCCTAACTCATCAGTATGTGCAACAGGTAAAATAAACAGATCAAGATTTTGTTTTGTTTTGTTTTGTTTTGTTGCCAAGTTCCTAGCCAGGGAGAAGGAAGGCTATCTTTCATGTGGGCAGCACATGAAGCTGGCTTGTGAAACCACTGGAACTAAGTTTAGTTTCAGCTACCTTTTTGTTTGTTCTTGGAGAAGAAGCACCACTCGTGAAGAGTTGTTGGACAACTTGTCTTCTTCTGTGGATCACAGTTCAAAAATTATTTCACGCTTCCACATGTTACTGCTGGGAGTCATCGTTACTGAAAGCTTATGAAGTTATTGAAAAATAATCCATCTTCGTTTGGAAAGGTTTCGACTGTTTGTCCTAATTCGACAATCAAATGGTTGAGCACCAAAAACTATATCAGGAATACGATTCTCGATGATAGTTTGAATGCCCTGGAACGATCATGATAAATGTTGTTGCGTGATTTTTGGAATAAGGCTTCTCTCGAATCGATCATCAGATAGTACCAAAGACGATGACGCGACTCATGGCTTCCGAAGCCGTCCAAACGAGAGTTCGGCATGGATCACCAATAGAGGTGGGACTTCAACAAGAACCGCTCGATTGATACCAATCCTGCTCAAATGTCATCGGAAAGGTACACGCAGAATTATTTAGTTTTCTAAAAATTTTAATTTCCTGTCATGCCTTGTACATTGTTATTTCCTGTTTTGCATGCGTGTGTGTGATAATAATTAGATTTAATTATTTATTTATTTCCGCTGCGCACGTTTGTGAAACGTGTAAACAGGTATATTGCACTGGGACAATCCCAACATACAAGATATGACAGGAAATTAAAATTTTCAGAATAGTAAATTCTTAACGTGTACCTCCAGGATGACGACGTTAAGCAAAGTTGATATCAATCGAGCGGTCCACGTCGTAGTCCTGCCTCTACTGGTGATCCATGCCAAGCTCTCGTCAGGACGGATTTAGAAGCCATGAGTCGTGTCATCGTTTTCAATACTAGCCAATGATCGATGACGATCGATTCAAGAAAAGTCTTATTCCGGAAATCATGCAACAACATTTGTCGCGATCATTCTGGGGCTTTCTAACTATCACCAAGAATCGTATTCCTGATATAGTTTTTCGGTAGTCAACCTTTGACTGCCGATTTAGGACAGACAGTCGGAACCTTTCAAATGAAGATGGATTATTCTCTAATAGCTTCATAAGCTTCTGGCAACGGTTCCTCCAGCAGCAACTTCACAAGTCGTTAGCCTTTTAGACAGCGAAATCAGACGGTGGAGCAGAGGTCATGATCAGCCGGAATCGGAATCACGATTGGGCAGCGGTGCAATTGAGAGAAGAGATTTGGCTGGCGGCGCTGCAATCGGGAGAAAGCATCTGGCCGATTAGGGATCTTCATCTCCATGCTGTCGGTGACGAGTCTAGCGGTTCCGGAAGCACCCTCACGCAGATAGGAAGTCAGGCACGCCGGTGAGCACACGGGGAAGAAGAACGGAGCCTCTCGCACAGGGAAACACAAGGACATCGATCGTGATAGAGAAGAGGGGCAGTCCACCGCTAGAGTTTCGCCGCTCCACTGCTGTTCTCACGTGGTCGTCGTTGAGAGCCGACGACGAGGCAGTCGTGCGGTGCGCAGGGCAGGGACCGCGGCGAGAAGAAAATGAACAGCAGCATAAGAGTGGGTTTCGCGATTAGGTTATTTTGAGGAGCTACAGTGTTTTAAAGCTCTCTCACGCGAAACCCACAAACCCACAAATCAAACTCAGAAAATCCAAAATCGGGTTCAGCACTGTAGCGAACTGAATTAGACTAGTCATTTAGGAATTACTGTAGCAAATCGAGTTCAAAACTAAATCGCTTAGTTCACTAACCAAACGAATTCTAATTTGACCCAAATCAGTTTTGTTCACTTCGTCTTCACAAGACGAAGCTTCTCATCGCATCCGTTCTACCAAAATCTCTTCCATCATGAACTAAATTAAATTAATTAAATTTTAATTCAAAATTAAATCATTTGGTTCACTAACCAAACGACCTCTGATTTGAATGAAATTAATTTCGTTCATTTCTGTCTTCGTAAGATGAATTTCATCATATTGTTCTTTATCCGGTCCAACCAAACCTTATTTCTCTCATTCTGAGAATTCAATTCTCAAACTCTTTTTAAGTCCTTCTGAGAACTTATTGTGCGTGTGACCCAATAGGTTCCCAGTTATATTGGTCGTTTGTAATTAACTATTAATTATGGAATGATCATGAGTGGCACCTAGTAGTACATCGTGATCTCCAATTGATCAAAAAATTAACGATTTATTCTAGAACATCTTCTAAATCCTTCAGAAGCTCCAATTAAATATGCCTCGTTCCTTTTACCGTCTTATATCCGCTTGGTTCAGGACATGGTCTATGTGTCGGTCCCCACTAGGTTGACTACGTCACACCTAGCCCAAGCTGTTTTCTTGTCCTGTGAATTCAAGTTACTTATACATGTGTCCAAGAGTATCATACTCTTGACATGTAATGCTTTCGCCAAAGACTTTTAGAAACACTCCTAACAAGCTGCCGCAGGGTATACGTCTCCTTTTTCAAGGAGCAGTGAATCCTCTGTGGGTTATTCAAACACCTTCGGGCACTTCAACTTATACCCAATCATCTAAGGTCTACGCCTCCTTGAAAATGCTTATTTAAGATGTCAAAGTATAAGCCTCCATGATCAAGGTGACTTGAATATCACAAGTCAAATGAAACTCGCACTTAAGCTACATTGAGATCTTCATTGACATATGTATAGAACCATATGAAGTCTCACGGTAGGTCACTCCAATGAACTGGTTACCTTTAACCAACATCCACGTTTAACTCTCAACATCCAATGTCTCCAGTCAGCGAGATCAGCTGTTTGGCTAACCAAGGAGTTTAAACGTGTTAGTCTCGACAGAATCAATGACATCCGTGCTCATCAATTCTTCGACTAGGGATAATTTCAATACATTCATAATTGCACATGTAGACATATTCACTAGTTGTGATCCAATCATAAATTCTCTCATGTCATGAATCGTATTGCGGGCATTCATTATTTGAGTTTAAGATCCAATCAAACACATATGAAATGTGCACTCAAATAGTGAATTGCTATTTATCCAATAAATAGTATAACCGTAAGGCGATTGCCTTAGGACACCCCTATTTAGCACACTTGCTGATGCAGAAGAAGTCCGGATGAACTCCTCAATTAACAAATATCTGAAGTGGGATCGAGCGGTGCTCGAGTCCTTAATGACTCCAATCGCGTCCGAGGAAAGTTTAAAAGTTGGGAACCAAGAAGTCGGACATCTAGAGGTCAGGAGATCGAATCTTGACCACCAAGGGGCAATGGAATTGAGCCCAGCACCAAATACTACTGAGGAGGGTGGACGGAATCAGGAGTAAGTGTTAAAGAACGTCCCTCCATTGGCAGTGGTGGTGCCCCCGGGGACCATGAGGCCGCTGGCATCTCACCCCAACAAAAAGGGGAGTTGGTCCAATCCCCGACCCGAACATAGAAGGCTAAGAAGGAAGCTCGCATTGCTGAGACCTCAACTTCGAACGCCGAGGTGGAACCCAAGGCAACTAGCTCGACTCCCATTGAACCAGAGTCCAGTGCTGTAGGGTCGCCCCAGATAGCCAAACCAACTTTAAGGAGAGGGGTTGCTCTCTAGCCCTCCCGAACTGAAGCCCCTATCACCGAGCAAGGTGTCGAGCCAACTGCCGCCTCGAGTGGACTAACCTCCCTGATCCCTTTATCTCCCTCGGTGACTTTGGTCCAGGGATTCAGTGCCAGGGTGACTTCAACAATCCCTCCATCGCTGGCAGGTAGAGCCACAGCCCCGGCAATGTCGGATCCAGAATTCAATTCCTAGGACCAAGACCCCATAGATCCCCGACCGGAAGGGTGGGGAATTATGAACAAGATCTAGGTCATGCGTGGAGCCGAGGGCTATAAGAACGTGGATACTATTGCCCTAAGCAGTTATATGAATGGCTCCATGGTGAAGGTAAATAGTAATAAAGTTTTGTTATTTTGGATCAATACCCAACAATTAACCCTAGTCTCTTTTCGGCAGCTGTGGTCCGAGCACTTGAGCTTCACAGCCAATTGCCCTGCCTGTACCACGAGTTCCAATCCATGGAGAGGCAAATAAGAGAGTATAAAGCTCGGGGCGCACAACCAATGCCAGAGGTAAAGGCCTTGAAAGCTGACCTGGCGAAGAGCCAACGAGAGGTCGAGGAACAGCGGGCTAGCTTGGCATTATCAGGAAGAACTCGGGGAAGCAAAGGAACAAAAGATGGCTATGGAGCAAGCATTGCAAGAGGCTTGAGCTCATGAGAAGGATCTGCTACAGATAATGGTGGAGCTGCTACAACAAGAGATAACCTACCTGCTCGCTTTAACGAGCCAGCAAGAGACTTAGTTGGTCAACCGGGATGCACGACTCCACTAGGTGGTCGAGGACGCGAAGACGCTCCAGAAGCAGGCAACTGAATAATTCCAACCTAATAAATTCATAATTACACTTAATACATTTAATAAACTTAATTTATTAATTATTAATTTAAAAATTAATTGATCCTAAATTTATTAACCTAAAATTTTAAATCTGGGAATTAAATCTAACTTATAATTAACTTAAAAGTTAATTAATCTGAAATAAATTAAACTAAATTAATTAAATCAAAATTTAATTAAATTAATCTCAAATACTTAACTAAATTCAAATTAATCAAAATAAAATCTTAATCAACAGATGGAAAATCAACCCTAAATTAAATTCTAAACTTAACTTAAATAATTAAACTCGAGTTAAATATTTATAAACGTAACTTAAATAATTAAACACAATTTTAATAATTCAAACTTACCTCTAATTTACATAATTCGTGTGTAGTTAAATTACATAATTCATAAATCAAGATAATCATAAAACAAATAGAATTTACTAAGTATTCATCATCTTATACTTAATCAATTTACCTAGTACTCACTCAAGAAAACAAAAATTTTAACCCTTAGCCAAGAAAAAGAACTAAGTTCACACTTAATCAAACTAACTCTATACTTTAATATTACACTTAAATCTATTTACTCACAAAAGGCCAAAAGAATTAGGGGAAATTAGACCAGAACAAATTAACATGTGTGTTAAAACATTAAAATTGGATGCATCCATTATTAGTACTCCGGTGGTATTTTGATGTATTGTTAAATAAGTTTAAGTTAGATCTTTGTTATGTTTGATACGTGTGTCTAAGTGAGTTCTAATGGATTAAGAAGATCAAACACTTAACAGTCGAGTCTTAGTAGATCAAAAGGACTGGACTATTAGATTTGAGAGGTATTATAAGGTAATCGCCTTACGGTTATCCTATTTATTGGATAAATAGCAATTCACTATTTGAGTGCACATTCCATATGTGTTTGATTGGATCTTAAACTCAAATATTGAATATCCGCAATACGATTCATAGCATGAGAGAATTTGTGATTGGATCACAACTCGTGAGCATTTCTACATGTACAATTATGAATGTATTGAAATTATCCCTAGTCGAGGAATTAATGAGTACGGACGTCATCGATTCTTTTGAGACTAGAACGTTTGAACTCTTTGGTTAGCCAAGTAGCTGATCTCACTACTGGAGACATTGGATGTTGAGAGTTAAACGTGGATGCTGGTTAAAGGTAACTAATTTATTGGAATGACCTGCCTTGAGACTTCATATGATTCTATTCATATGTCAATAAAGATCTCAGTGCAACTTAAGTGCGAATTTCCTTTGACTTGCGGTATTCAAGTCACCTTGGTCATGGAGGCTTATACTTAGACATCTTAAGCAAACATATCCGAGGAGGTATGGACCTGAGATGACTGAGTATAAGTTGAGTGCCGAAGGTATTTGAATAACCCACAGAGGATTTACTGCTCCTTGGAAAAGGAGACATATACTTTGCGGCCGCTTGTTAGAATTGTTACTAAAAGTCTTTGACCAAAACATTCATATCAAGAGTACGGTATCTTGAATACATGTACAAGTAACTTAAATCCACAGGATAAAAAAGTAGCTTGGGCTAGGTGTGACGTAATCAACCTAGTGGGGTTCGATACATAGACCATGTCCTGAACCAAGCAAGTATAAGATGGTGAAAGAAACGAGACACTATTTAGTGTAGCTGCTGAAAGGATTAGAATTATTCTAGAGTCAATCATTGATTTTTTGATTAATTGGGGATCATGATATACTACTAGGTACCAATCATGATCGTTCCATAATTAATGGTTAATTATGTTGGGTCCAAAAGGATGTTCGTATCTCCACAATGGCATGATATTGTCCACTTTGGGCCTAAGCCCTCATGGCTTTGTTCTTGGGCTCTCCCAAAAGGCCTCATACCAATGAAAATACTTTCCATCCTTTTAACCCCATAATCTTTTCCATGTGCTTTAGATGTGGGACTATGTTTGCACCCTTGCAACTCATCAATCCCCTCCTCAAACAAAGGACCACATGCCCCCTTGAATCCTTGACCCACCAGGACTTTTTCACCTAGCCGCAACTAGGACTTTTGCCCCTCGGTCCACCCGACCTACTAGGACTTTCACCTAGCCGCAACTAGGACTTTTTGCCCCTCGGTCCACCCGACCTACTAGGACTTTCACCTGGTGTCTGGTCCTCTTGATTCAAACACGGGAACACCCACTTCCTTTGTTTTAAGGTTCAAAGCACATGGTTAGATCTGGATCATGGCTCATCCGGCGGTTAGTCCGGCGAAGAGCGGTCTCACTCTGATACCACTTGTAGGGTCCCCAAGGATATATGTATCTCCACAATAACATGATATTGTCCACTTTGGACCTAAGCCCTCATGGTTTTGTTCTTGGGCTCTCACCAAAAGGCCTCATACCAATGAAAATACTTTCCATCCTTTTAACCCCATGATCTTTTCCATGTGCTTTAGATGTGGGACTATGTTTGCACCCTTGCAACTCATCAAATTATGGATGACTAACATAACCGGGAACCTATTGGATCACACGCACTACAAATTCTTCGAAGGACTTAAACCGAGTTTGAGAATTGGATTCTCAGATTGAGAGAAATAAAGTCTGGTTGGACCGGACAAAGGACAATATGATGAAATTCATCTTATAAAGATGAAATGAACGAAACTAATTTCGTTTAAATCAGAAGTCGTTTGGTTATTGAACCAAACAATTCGATTTTGAACCAAATTAAACTAACTTAGTCTGGTTCATGATGAAAGAGGTTTTGGCAAAAGGGAAGAGATGAATAGCTTCGTCTAGTGAAGATGAATTGAACAAAACTAGTTTGAGTCAAATCGGAGGTCGTTTGATTATTAAACCAATCGAACCAAGATTGAATCCGATTTGCTAAAATAGCACTACCAGTTCGCTACATTGTTTTGAGTTAATTCTGGTTCAGCTCAAACCCTAATTCTTCTCCCTCCGGTTCACTCCTAACCCGCCCGTAGCCGCGTCCTGTAGCTTCTCCCTTCGATGCGACAAAAATAGAGGAAGCCCAATCTCGATCGCGAGCTGGCTTTCCTCTGCCCTAATTGCGCAATTCTTCCCTGAAATCGCATGTCCGCCGTTAGAGATCACGGGAGAAGGTGGTATAAGAGGAGATCGTAACCCTAAGCGCATTTTAGGGTTTTTCCACGAGATCCTTCTTTGCGTTGCTAACCGCGAGAACAGAGTTGTAGCCGATGCCCAATTGGATGCTTTCTCTCGTTGCCAATCGCCGGAGAAGGTCCCCGCTGAAGGACAGGCTGAACCCGAGCCTTCCATCTTCCTCCCGAGCGCGAGCATCGCTGGCCACATCTCCTCTTTCCCGCTACTGACAGCGCTTTTCTCCCACACTCTTTTCCTCTGTTCTGCCGCTGCTGATGTCTTCTTCACATGGATGATCGTTGGCCCTCTTTGCTTCTCCCAGGTGTTGGTGGCCGCTGACCTTGTTGCTGTTCTGCCGGAGAAGAAGCCGTGTGGGAGAGGAGAAGAATTCCCTATTTTGGCTGTGTGGGAGAAGGAGAGAAGATGCCCTATTTTGGTTTCTTTTTTCCCAGAGCGATTTGTGAAATCGTTGCTGAAAAATTATCAAATTGTTGTCAGGAGTTTTGCCGTCGAAATTCGCTGTTCGATCGTTGAAAATTATTTCCAACCATCCGATAGTTTTTTCGATCGTTGCCAATCAATCCTGGTTGTTTGATGACAATCTGTCATTCTTGCGGAAGCTTGCGAAGCTTCTGAAGAATTATTCCATCGTGATCGGAAAGAGTTTTCAGTGGTTTGTCTTAAATCGGCAGTCAACGATTGACCTGTTATGTCCCGAGAGACGGCTGTACAAAAATTTTGGCAACATCTCCCCTGTGACAATGTCATTTTCCTGAATACATGTGTACAAAAGGCCTACACGGCCACAATAAGGACTACACGTCCACCATCCATACATCACAAGTAAAAGAAAATACCAAACCACAATACTAAGGCCCACACGACCACAAACTAACAAGCTAACACATGCATGCTATATCAATTCACCACCAGAAATCCAAAATCGTAATACGAAGATACATACAAAATATCTAAAGTCTCGTAGCGGAAAACACAACAAGAAACATTTCTACCTAAGCACCAACATCAGTCTAAATCAACATATCCACGACATAACAATCACAGATCCAAAATCCGTATATAATAACCACAAAACCACATTTCTTGCTATGAGATGGAATCAGCCTGGTAGAACTCCAAGCTCCAAGTAAATCCTCCTATCTGCTACTTGGGGAGAAAATAATGCAACCTCAGGATCTGGGTAGTGTGTATCAGATATACTCAGTGAAATACAGGATAGAAGTGCATAATATGATATATTAACTGAGACAACAAAAGATATACAGTCTCTACAATGGGTATATAAAGAAAAGGTAAATACTTATCAACAAGTAATAGGAATCATGATAATAAAAATCATGCAAAATCAAGCAGTGTATGCCATGTCATATAATACAACAGTCATATATCAATCAAGTGCAACAACCACACACAAAGATGTTGTAAACAATAATACAAGAAAATATAACAGCAAATGCATACAAATATGCAACGCACATCAAATGCAACATGCATGGTCACTGTCTGCACTCGTCATCCCCAGTCACTCACCCAGTACAGTGAACTGAGGCACCAAACAAGATATATTGCATAGGCTCCAACAACTAAGCAATAATAATCAAGTGGGGAGCAGGCAGTGTATCTCAGGAGGGCTATCTAGCCAGTCCTAGTCACACCCAACACGGTGCAATAGATGCTCTCATCCATATCACACCACAACACGGTGTTAGGTGAGTGGCAACAACAACCAACTGCTGTCAACAACACCTACGACTAGCATGTAGATATTATGATAATCAACTCAACATACAATAGCTACAACTATTCAGCATAATCAACATACGACAAGATAAGTCCTCATACATCAGTGATAGGTAAATTGAGACTGTACTATCAATGGATAGATCAACCAAAGGTCAACTGGTATATATCAAGTAACGAGTATCAAGATATCAACTAGGTAGCTAGCAGAAGTAGCAGAAGTATCAATAGAATAGATAAACAATATATAATAGGCCCTGCACTAAAAATACAACCTGTAGTGACCAAGTACAGGGTACCCACCTGATCTACAGACCATCAATAATAGAACCCCCAGTATATGCTCTGAGTATAATAGGACCAATCAAATCAAAGTCCTGAAATTAAACAACAATACAATACTTACTACGATGATACTGTATCAAATTTACAGTAATTAAATTTCATAATCTAATCCAACTAAATCCCCTTATTGAAATTCATCTCAAATTAGTTGATAAATCCAATTAATGGATTATTAACTCCCACCCTAATTGTTAATGATCAAACCAGATTTTGAACATTAATTTCTAACCTAATCCTATCATATGAACCCTAGTCAAACCCATGTTTGACCGGTCTCAACACACCCGATTAACACCTAACTCTAATCATTTTCCCAACAACACAACACCTTCCAATAGATCATACACAAACCCTAGATCAATTCCAACAATCACAACAATCCAACAACAACTTATAATCCCAATAGAACATTAACCACTTACCAGGAAGCTTACCTCAGATCCCTTCTTCTTCTTTGTAGATCCAAAGCACTCCTACTGAATAGAGCAACGACCAGAACTCAGGCAACGAAGGTGTTCCCAGTCTGATCAGAAAATAGCCTCAATAACCCTATAACAATAGAGATTTTGAGCTAAGAGTGGTAACCAATCTAGAGATCCGATGAGCTATCACCGATCCAACTACAAAATCATTTCCAATCTATACTTACCGAGAGCAAACCACCCTCCAACCCGTGATGGCCATCAACCCTTGTTGTCATCAGCTTCCTTCGTCGAAGCCCAGCTGTCGGCATCGTGATTGTCGCCCCCAAACACCGGAGTTCGAAAGAGGAAGGATTTGGAGAAATCACGGAATCGCGATCGGACGAGAAACGATTAGCTCAGTAGAAATCGGGGAAGATTTACAACAATCCCAAATCCGAACACAACAGAGAAATCCAACGAAATCCATAAAAATCTTAGCCCTTACCGATCAACCCTTTCCCCTAGCTCTGTCTCCCCTGCTCCCGTCGCCTGAATCACCACCACCCAGACGAAACGCAACCACACCGGCAACGTCTGGAACTCGTCGACCAACGCTTGGTCGCCAATGGTTTAACTCAACCTCGCCTTCAGCTCTGAACAGTAGCACTCACACGTTGGCGAGGATGAAGATCAGTAGCGTGAGCGATGGAGAGAAACAGAGAAGAATCGCGATTGGGAATAAACAGTAACCCGTGTGTTTAACGCCGGTTTAACGGATCGGGTTTAACCCAGATCCAATAACCCTATAGCCCAATACCCTTTAACCCTTTAATTGTTAATTGGGCCCAAATTAAGTTCTAATTAGCTAAATGGGTTCAGCCCATTAGACTCTTAATTTCAGCTTTAGAGTTAATTTAATTAACCTTCCTAATCCTCCCTTAAACTCCAACAATTAAGGTTAATTTATTTTCAAATAACCCCTTAATTTTTGGTATTTTACATTCTTTCCCACTAATAAAAAATTGGTCCTCAAATTTATTATCTTCATACTACAGTACAGAAATACCATAATAATCAAATCATACCTCAGGTAAATAGATGAGGGTATCGAGCCCGGCTAGTATCCTCTAGCTCCCAAGTAGTCTCCTCATCTGTATGATGCTGTCATCTGACTTTTACAAGTCGAATGGTTTTGTTCTGCAACTGTCGTTCCTTCTGATCAAGAATCCGCACTGGAATCTCCTCGTAAGACGCATCTGGCCAAAGAGGAACAAGTACTTTCTTCAGAACATGTGAAGGATGAGGTATGTATTTTCGAAGCATATAAACATGAAATACGCTATGAACATCTGCAAGTATCGGCGGTAATGCCAAGCAATATGCCACCTCGTCAATCCGCTCCAATATCTCAAATGGTCCAATGTACCGCGGAGCTAACTTTCCTCTCAACCCGAACCTCTTCACCCTTTTCGTGGGTGATACACATAAGAATACATGATCTCCTATAGAAAACTCTAGTGGCCGACGTCTTTGATCCGCATAACTCTTCTGTCGATCCTAAGCCTCTGAGATACATCGTTTGATAATACGCACAAGCTCAGCATCCTACTGAATACTCTGTGGACCCAATAGCTGTCGCTCGCCAACTTCCTTCCACAACACCAAATATTGACAAGGACTACCATACAATGCCTCAAATGGAGTCATCTGAATAGTAGATTGATAGCTATTATTATACACGAACTCCACTAGATGTAAATGATCCTCCCAACTATCGTCGAAATCCATAACACATGCCCGCAACAAGTCTTCGAGAGTTTGAATGATGCGCTCTAACTGACCACCTGTTTGTTGATGGAATGTTGTACTAAAATGAAGCTCTGTACCCAGTGCCTACTGCAGACTCTGCTAGAACCGTGAAGTAAAATGTGGATCTCTATCTGAAATGATACTCATAGGAACTCTGTGTAATCTAACAATCTCTCTATAGTACAAATTCGCTAAACGATCCAGCGAACAGTCAAACATATCGGAAGGAAATGTACAGATTTAGTTAACCGATCAACGATTATCTAAATCGCATCATGACCCTTCTGGATCCTGGGTAGGCCAGTAACGAAGTCCATCGTGATATGATCTCACTTCCACTCAGGTACCGGGATCTCCTGAAGTAATCCTGCTGGTCGCTAGTGTTCAGTCTTCACTTACTGACAGACTAAACACCTCGCAACAAAATCAGCGATATCTCTCTTCATGTCATTCCAACAATATGAGCGCTTCAAGTCCCGATACATACGAGTACCACCTAGATATATCGCAAACCTAGAAAGATGTGCCTCCTGCAATAATTCCTCCTTCACCGGATGCTGCTCTGGAACACATAGTCATCCTCAGAATCGAAGTATCTCATCTGTGTCACAAGATAACTCTAACTATTGTCCGGAATCCACCCTGCTGTAGATGAACTGGATATGCTGGTAGCTAGCTTGTGCCGACTTAATCTTCTCCACTAAAGATGACTGAGCAACCATCGAAACCAGAACACCCCGCTGAGTCCAACTATGCTCCATCAATCCCAACTTAGAAAACTGTCGGACAAGATCAGTAACGGCTATCCACTGACTAGTCAGAATCCCACGAGACTTTCGGTTAAGCGCATCTGTGACCACAATAGCTTTCCCTGGGTGATAGCTAATGATACAATCATAATCCTTCAAATACTCCATCCAACGTCTCTGTCTAAGGTTCAGCTCTTTCTGCATGAGCAGGTACTTCAAACTCTTATGATCTGTGAAGATCTTGAAATAACTCCGTATAAATAATGTCTCCAAATCTTTAGAGTGAAGATAATAGCGGCAAGCTCTAAATCATGAACAGGGTAGTTCTTCTCGTGGTTCTTCAGTTGACGAGAAGCGTAGGAAACCACCCGATCATATTGCATTAATACTGCACCTAATCCCTGGAATGAGACATCGGTATACAATATGAATTCGTCATCGCCAGAAGGAATTATCAGAATCGGGGCACTCACTAATTGCTGCTTCAGTTCCTGGAAGCTAGTCTCACAAGCCTCTTACCAAATGAATTTCACCCTTCTTGGTCAGACGAGTCAGCGGTGTAGTGATACGAGAGAAATCCTCTAAGAACCTCTGAAATAACCAGCCAAAGCGAGAAAACTACAGACCTCCTAAACTATCTTCGGCTACTCCCAACTAGTAACAACCTCTATCTTTTGAGGATCAACAAAAATACCTTGTCTAGAAACAACGTGTCTAAGAAATCCCACCGATGATAA
The DNA here is from genome assembly GCF_044706935.1 of Curcuma longa. Lineage (NCBI taxonomy): Eukaryota > Viridiplantae > Streptophyta > Magnoliopsida > Zingiberales > Zingiberaceae > Curcuma > Curcuma longa. The sequence goes on along the minus strand of NC_133873.1, from coordinate 1,349,339 downwards.
CCAAAACAAGTCTCGCTCTCCGAGTACAGTCCTCTGAGTCTTTCACCACGTGACAGCCTGATCACGAAGGTGGTACACTGCTAACTCAACCTTCTCTACCTTAGTGCAAGAGATATACGCAAATATATCTGTTAAGTTCTCCAACCATGAACGAGCAAACCATGGGGTCATATCCCCATGGAATAGAGTAAATCGGTCCTTGACAGACTTTGCTAGTGATGGTATCCGACTCTTGTCCACAGTCTTACTAGTTGTAGCCGATATCGAATCAGTAAATGGTATCTCCTAATTATCCATAACATGTTCAGAAACCTCCGACTCTACTGGCGTAACGGGCCGTCTTGGTGGTCGACCTCGTACTTAGTTTACCGGGGCCAGAATATCACCTGGTATATATATAACTCCTATAAATTTCTAGAAACAGTAATAAATTTACTAGAAATTTTACGTACAACTACTTGGAGAATTCATGTTGTTGTCTGTCCATTTCTCAACTTGGATCGAGTAACCAAAATTTGATAAACCTAATATGACGACAAATTTGAAAGAAACTAAACCTAAAGCCTAAAATCTAATGCTTAGTCTAATATGGACCCTACAACTTAATGCTCTGATACCAAACAATTGGTATCAGATAAACCTACAAATGCATCGATAAATCCAAAAGACTACAAATACAACGATAAATCCAATGACAAATTCAACAAAAACCAAAAAATGGACTTCACAACCTAAGCTCTGATACCACTAAATTGGTGTCAAATAAATCATGAATACAACAAAAATCCAAAGAACCTAACCTGCTCTGATACCACTAAATTGGTATCAGATAAACCATAAATGCAACGAAAAATCCCAAAAGAACCTAACCTGCTCTGATACCACTAAATTGGTATCAAATAAATCATGAATGTAACGAAAATCCAAAGAACCTAGTCTGCTCTGATACCACTAAATTGGTATCAGATAAATCATGAATGCAACGAAAATCCAAAAAACCTAACCTGCTCTGATACCACTAAATTGGTATCAGATACAAATACAATGAAAATCCAAAGAACCTAACTTGCTCTAATACCACTAAATTGGTATCAGATAAATCATGAATGTAACGAAAATCCAAAGAACCTAACCTGCTCTGATACCACTCTCGACAAGGTAGCAGTCGTGAGGACTCGTCTCGGTGGCGGAATGGGATTCGGCTCAGCAGCTTAAGAGGATTCGGCTCGGTAGATTAATAGGATTCAGCTCGGTAGATTAATAGGATTCGGCTCGATCTTTTCGTCTGACACTGAGGCCTCGCGCTCGACACCCTCCGTCTGATTCGGCTAACCGGGCCGGACACACACCCCCATAACAATCGACATTTAAAAGAATCAGATTTTGAATTCTACTAAATTTAAATACGAATATTTTAGAGGTTAATTTCTAAATATGTATAAATTATACTCTAAATTTATTCAATTGATAAATAAAAAAAATCCTCTATCTAATATAAAAAGAATGCATACCATTTTCATAAAAATTTATTCGATTGATAAATCAATAAGAACGAGGCCAATTTTACTCTACTTCACTTATTATATAAATGGTTCATGTATCCATTATCAATTTAATCAATCCCATTTAATTATATTAATTTAGAAATCATTTTTTAAATATATATCTTACAGCTAATCCATCTAGCAATACAAATAGTAAATTATATTTAATTTCACTTGATTAGATGTCTTTCATTAGGCTGTTCTATTCAGTTTCAGCTCTTAATGGAGCTAGCTACTCAAGAATGGAGCAGTATCAATTAGCTACAATTCAAGCATACGTTTAGCTCCAGCCTCCTCTTCTTCTTCAACTTCTTCTTCTCCTTCTCCTCCTCCTCTCTGAATCGGCTCATCCTCTTCCATTTCGTAATACTCGATTTGAACTTGGAACAAGATGTTAACACTTGGAAAGATAAGCTTCGTTCTTATTGGCGTCTTCTCGACGGCTCTACTGGCGAGCCTCCTCATCCCTTCTTCCTCCGTCGACCTCCGAAAGTCCACCTCTCTTCATCGCCTATGGATCACCTCCCAGCTCATCGTCCTAATCATCTGGAAGATTTTCCCGCCAAATCCGACGCCGACCAACCACCACAACCTTCAACGGAGATAGACCTGCTTCCTGACGTAGAGGAGTCGCCGCCGGAGATGAGCTGGTCCTCTACGCCACCCCACGAGCCGGCGCCAGAGGAGGCCAAGCAAGAGGTGCCGGTTGCGACCGAGCATCCCTCGATGGACGACGCGTGGAAGTCGATCGTCAAGGGCGGGGGCAAGAGGGTGCTGACGAAGAGCGAGACTTGGGAGCGGCGCGGGAGGAGGGAGGCGGAGCGGGCGGCGGCGTTGAGGAGGACGGACACGGCGGTGTTGAAACCGGCGAAGAAGAGATGTGAGGAGGTACATGTGTGGAGAGCACCGGAGAGGCTGGTGGAGAGCCAGGAGGAGCTATTCCAGCGCGTGGAGACGTTCATTAAGAAGCACTACGATCACCTCCGGCTTCAGAAGCAGCAGTCGGAGCGCCGCCGCCTCTTGGAAAGGCAGCTTCTCCCTCAATAGAGCGTAAACCTTAGCATAACTGCTACAATTCACAATCACTGGAATTCTTCACTTCTCCTTCCACTTTTGTTCTTAGTTTTTTCTTCTCGTTGCTTTGCAGGCGCTGTAGAAACCCTTCTACTGCGGATTCCTCTACGCGGTCTAGTGCTTGAGAAATTGTTTATGCGATAGGGTTAATCGAAGCGTAAGAAATTGCTTAATTATGCGGGAGGGTTGTAAAATATTGCTTATGCGGGAGGGTTAATTGCTTATGCATGGAGTAATATTATAATTATAAGAAAGTATTAATTAACCTTCTGGAGTTCCACTGATCAGTTCTTGTTCTGGTAAATTACTGTAAGACACTTGATGATTAAACTAAACAAAAATACTTATCGAAAGAATGGTAAAACTTAATGTTTAAACTAACTGAAAGTATGATACTTGCTGTAATTAAATAGTAGCACCTGTAAAAAAATCATATACAAACGAGGTCTTGTAAATTCACCACTTGCTTTCAAACCAATTCACAACACACACCACATCCCATACAAATATTCCATGCCTATCTAAATCATCATTTATGTGCATATGTAGAAAAAATTCTCCAGCAAGAATAGTGCTTAAATCTCTCCAATTACTGAATGCCGACACCATCGATGAGAAATCAAAAGCAAGAATAGAAAAAAAAACACAAATGGGATTCATTTTTCCACAATCCGAAACCTCATAAATGGTGCAATTAATCTGCTGTTATTTTCCTCCCTTTCTTCTTCTTTTTCTTGATTCTGAAGACTGAGAACATGCACTGTGGGTCCATACCAATGATCTAAACCACAAAAGATCCAGGGCAGTGCTGAATCTTGATTATCCCCCATCCATTTTTAATCACAAGTGATTTGACAAAAGAAAATGATATGAGTTGTGGTGGTTTCTTTCTGATGGGAAAGGAATGGAGGACAAAGTTAGGTTGGGAGCCAAGCCAAGCCAAGCACTGAGGGACCTCCTTGCTGTGCATAATGATGACCTCGCAAGAAGAAAGGATACTCGATTACAAAAAAAATATAAATAAATGATGATGATTGAACTTGCTCTCTCCAATAAACACTTGGGCAGTGGGCCGTGGCCAGTGGGATACTCTTTAGTTCTTCTTCTATCATCAGAATTAGCCAAGTCAAGCTAGGTCTAATTCTATGAGATTGGCAGGTGTGTAGGACGGCCAGTTTGGCGCAGAGTAGTTATGGTGGAGCTACTGCCTTAGGGTATTTAAAAAGACAGGCCTACATATATAAAATTTAAGAAAGAATTGAAGTTTCTGATTTGTTTTATGTATTTGTCATTGTTTTTCTTTGCTGTGTGAGACTGGAGTGGACTGGGCCATGCTATTGCGAATGCATTTGTAGGCTAGCAATAGTAGGAACAGCTTTACCCTTAGCTAAAGGGTCCTTTGTAGATGGCTAGTTCTAATGTGGAGAGATTTATTAAAACTTTTTTTATAATAAATAGTAATTTAATTTTGGAAGTTTGTCATCAAGTTTAATTCACTTAAATATGATGATTCTTTTTGTGCTTACATATTTGTTAGGCAATTATTTCTTAAAATTTAATGGGATATATCTTTTTAATTATTATCTTTTTGTTAATTGACATCAGATATCTAATTCTTCATATCGATTAATTTTGGAGGTGATCCCTTCCAGTCTCATAAAAATTTTCTACTAATTATCTGAGTAAATCGAGAAACGTTCACAATGGATGATTCAATATTTTTACATCAACGCCCATTGAAAGGAATTCATCCGATAATTTGAATTATTATCTTTTAATTTCATGACAATGTGTATTGGATTCTTGTTAGTTTTGTCTCTAATACTTTGGACTCATTATCAATATTTTTTAATGGGTCCATTAAATGTTAATTTGGCAAATTGCACATATCAAGTATAAGTTAAATTATATTAGTCAAAATTATTTTAGTAATTTTCTTCCAAATCAATCAAGAAATATATATTTTTTTAAATTGGTACTAGGTATCCAGTCCTTATGGACTAACTAATCCTGATATGACCAATCTAGTTGTATGAAAATTTTTCACTTGTCATATAGGTAAATCAAAAAGTGCTCGCAGCGGACGTCCCAACAATCCACAGTATTCTTAGGTCAACCTCCCACTAGAGAAAATTCATCCTATAATATGTCACAATTGGAACTCGAATATTAGATGTTTGAAAGACTACGTAAGCATCCTACCGTTATATATAATCCAGGAGGCAAGAAATACATTATACTTCCCTTCCATCAAATAAAGAGCATATATTTGAACACCCATTTCACGATAATCATTATTTTTAAAAAAAATAATTAGGTTCTTCTCTATAGATGAAATGATGTGATTATAACCATTATACTCATTAGATTTGTCATCTGTATGAATATAATTTGGTTGATATTTTTCATTCTTAAAATCTATATCTTGCAGTAGTTATGTTATTTTCTCTCATCATGCACTTCAAATATTGACAAATAAAAAATAAAATAATCAGATAAACATAATAAAGTAAAGAAGATGTTAATTATAGTAATTTTTATAGACAATAATTAAATTAAATAAGAAATAATATAGTGATTTTTTATTTTTATAAATAATGTGATAATATAAAGAAAATTATGAGAAACTAATTATAAACAATTTAAAATGGACAAACATAAATAAGAGAATTGTTTGAGAATGATAATCCCAGTAGTCACATCTCAGGGGTGGTTGGTCCGGTCCCACGGAAGTTTTAAATCGGGAAGCGCATACGACGGCCAATCCAGATGCCCAGCATCCTTTGATTACGTTCTCCATTTGGAGAAAAATTCCTGCAAATACGCCGTAGCTAGGGATCGAACCGTGAATCCCTGAGTTACAATCTGGATGTCCTACCGTTGCACCATTGCCCCGGGGACCAAATTTGCTCTTTAAAATCTATTGCACCTTCACATATTTGCCTAATAAAATTAGACCAACTGTCCAACAATCTGATGTGCCTCCTAAGCAAACTCATGTAGCAACTTTGGTTGTAATTTTGACCCAAATTGCTATAAGCACCCAAACTTTCTAATTTCAGAAAAAAAAAACACAATTATATTCAAAATTATTATAAGATGTTAATCTGCTCTATATTTATAAGAAAACCCTCTTATGCATTCCTTAGATCCCTTGGAGTCGTTATATGCCTTTTTTAATTCAATTTAAAGTAGTTAAGAGGTCATATAGCAATTTTGAACTAAATTAATTCATTACCCTAAAGTTCTGTAAATTTAAAAACAACTACTCTTATGCATTCCCTAGAATCGTTATTGTCTTGCTTTTAGGTCATGTAGCAATTTTTTAAACTACTATAAATTCACAAACAAAAACTCTTGTGTTTTGATCCGGCGAATAAGTGGCGATGACGTGGACGGAGAGTAAGAAAGGAGATTAGTCGGTGCGAACAGATGGCGATGACGCCGAAGAAGGGAGGTGGCGACGACATGGATAAAGGATAAAAGAGATATGGAAAAATTAGTAAAAAGGAACCCACCTCTCTAGAAACAGATTGTGTTCTTCAACATAATAAACCGAAGTCTCCTTGATTTTCATCGGATACATCCTGACCTCTTATGGTGGTCCTAGCGAAATGCCCGGAAGCACACGCAGATGCTCAATAATAGCTTGTGCCATAGGAGAAGGAAGGAGCCTGGTAAGATAGGTAAAATATCCAGACAAAAAGCCCTGACCCTTTTCTCGCAAATTCAACACTCTCGTCCCCAACAAACCGCTGACCTCATTAAGAGGTCGGCGTATGCCTCGATACTTGGGATGAGCTCTTGGTAGCTTCAATCTATGGGTTACGACTCCACCTAATAACCCTGATAAAGTACTAATCGTATTAGCCGACCTCATTAGAAGATTGGATCCCTTCCTCATCTCTCCCTACAAAGCTCGATCTTGCATAATAATTCATCACCGACCTCACTGAGAGGTCGGCGCAGGATCAAGATTTAAGATATAGACCAATCCCGTCCTAACCGCGGTGGTTATATGATCCGATCTCATACAATTATAGCCGTGTCAAATTGATTTCATATATCGATCTCATTATAAAGTCATCGTAGGCCACAATACTTGGAACAATAGTATATACACTCCGCCCTTTTGCGACAAGCTCAACAAAGCATAGGCCTCACCTACCGACCTTATGACCTGGTCCCGACATCATATGCCGATCTCATGACCTGGTCCCGGCATCGTATGCCGACCTCATGACATGATCCCGGCATCACATGCCAACCTCATGACCTGGTCCAGACATCATTTCCTTCAGCTATGGCACGTTCCTTTAACTATGTCGTACATAGAGAGCTCGGGGCATACCTAGCTCAGCTCATCAACCCGTCTAAGCTTATTGTATACCTGCACATCTCGGCCACTCATACAAATCACACACTTCCGACCTCAGATTGCTGGACAGATGTCAACGGATCAACACACTGACCTTTTCATCAAACTTGGCAACTTATCTACAAGGATTAGGATAGAGACCAGGTACTCCTACTTGGTCTCACACGATCCTAGCTGTCAAAGAAAGATAACTTACGTTACTAAATCGTCAGATGTTCGAAATCTGTCATAAGATCGATCCGCTGATCTCGCCTCCACAACCAATTGCAAACAAGGAGATCCGAGGATATCGCCCCTGCCACCTCTATATAAACCCCGCAGGTATGACAATCAACCATGAAAAATTCTCTCTACACATTTCTACTTCTCTTGTCTGACTTGAACGTCGGAGTGGCCACGTCGGGATTCCCCGGCACCTCACTAATCCGTGCGTTCAATGTTCATCTCTTTAAACTCTTATCATCGACGTGGAACTGCAGATTGATGCGGCATTACACTGTCTGGTGGCATGACTATCGTCGGCAAGGAACCAGAATATTTTGGCACCGTCTGTGGGAACACTGAGCTAGACGACACGATGGTTAACACCAGACGCACCGCTAGCAACCGGGAACCCATCGAAGAAAGGAACCCCGAAGAAACGGTGACGATGACCAAGGATGAGTTGAACCAGATCGTGCAGCAGGCGATCGATGCAGCTCTACACAATGCCCCGACCCATCCACCTTCGATACCGGCGAGTCAAACCCCGAAGGGGAGGCAACGACCCTCGCCTATTGAAGAAGTGTTGACACAGGCAGGCTCTACTAATGGAGATAGGAGACATGGATAAGAAGGTTCGAGTGAGTCACAAGTGGAGGAGGTAGTTAGGGATGCTCGTAAAGGGAAGGCCTCGGCAAACTGTACTGCCGACCTTCCTGATACCCCATTTGTGCGAGAGATCTTAGAGCAAGAACTGCCCCGACACTTCCGACCTCCCCAAGTGGGAGAATATGACGGTTCCACCGACCCTGAAGATCATTTATGCCACTTTGAGAATGTCTGCTTGTTGCATCAATATACAGATGACATCAAGTGCAGGTTGTTCCTCAACACGCTTTCCAGATCAGCTCAACGCTGATTTAATAAGTTGCCAGGCTCTACCATACGATCCTTCAAGGACTTCAAGGAGGTCTTCCTGCATCAGTTTGCCAGTAGCCGGAAGCACCAGAAGACCCCATTGAATCTCTTTATAATGAAGCAAAAGCCCCGAGAAATTTTACGGGAGTATCTTCATCGTTTCAACCAAGAAGCATGTGAAGTGTCGTCCACTCCCTCAGATGTTTTAACAAGCGCTTTCACTCAAGGATTGCTAGAGGGAGAGTTTTTTCGATCCCTCGTGAAAAAATCCCCGATTAGCTATCAGAAGTTATCTAAGAGAGCCACCAAGTACATACACCTAGAGGAAACCTAGCTGGCTTGACGGGGTGATCATGCGACCGCCCCTCCTGCTGAGAAGAGACCGGCACCTCCTCCTCCACAAAGAGAAATACCGACCCGACCTCTTCAGAATGCTCCTGCACGTCGAAATGAGCGAGTCATGCAGACTATGGATGACCTACCACAAGTGGTTGGACAGAGAACTGCAGCTCGGCCCAGACCACCTGCTCGCTACTGTGCGTATCATCAATCTAGTGGGCATAGCACGCAAGACTGTCGGTATTTGGCTCAAGAAATCAATCGGATCATCAGAGAACGTCAGCAACAAGAAATAACACCGCCAGGAGGAGGGCGACGCATGATAGAAGGAAGGGGTATGCAAGGAGATCAGAGGCGCCGAGCTGAACCAAGACGGGTCGACCCCAGACAAGAAGGAGAACGACGACCTCCTCCCGAGGCCGAGAGGTTGCCGGCACCTGAGGGCAATCAACCAGAACACAGACCTCGGCAGGAACCTTTTCCGGAAGCTCACCGGGATCATCGGGAAAATCAAGATAATATCACCCATCGAGGAGAAATAAGTATGATAGCTGGAGGCCCCACGGATGGAGATTTTAACAGGGCTAGGAAGGCCCATGGGCGCCAACTCGAGACGTATAGCATCAGCACCAACCGTAGGATCGAACCAAGTCCTGCTATTTACTTCGGGCCTCAAGACTTCGAAGGAGTTGCTACCCCTCACGATGATGCTCTGGTCATCCGGGCTACCATTACTAATTACG
>NC_133873.1:1332216-1340042 GCF_044706935.1 Curcuma longa | reverse complement strand
CCTTACGATAGGCCAGAACTCCGAGCTCCATGCTCGATGACTTAGTCTTACGACAGGCTGGACTCCCGAGCTCCGCGCTCGCCATCATGACCTTACGATAGGTCAGAACTCCGAGCTCCGTGCTCAATGACTTAGCCTTACGACAGACTGGACTCCCGAGCTCTGCGCTCGCCAACTCTGCCTTACGATAGGTTGGATTCTCGAGCTCTACGCTTGCCAACTATGCCTTACGACAGGTTGGATTCCCAAGCTCGGCGTTCGACAACATAAGCCTTACCACAGCGGAATAAATTTACAAGTAAAACTTGAAACCCCATGGGGTACACATCACGCAAAGGATACGAAGCCAAACACATTTCATAAAACAAGATATCCCCGATCAAATACAACTAGGATAGAGGGCCACCAACTAGCCCACCAGCCGCCGTCCTAATCATTTTGGCCAGAGGACGAAGCATCAGCAGGACCATCGGATAGCATTTCATCCTCCAACGCATACAGTTTCCTTAAGCCATCGTGGTATTCTTTCTCGAGTCGCTCCACCTCTCGAACGGTGCTGGATAGTTCTTGCTGGTACTTCTTAGTCTGCTCAGAAGCCCCAGCAACGTCTCTCTCGAGCTTATGCACTCTTCTGATAGCATCGGTTAATTTTTGCTTCAGTCGCTTGTTGTGAAGGTTCGCTGCGTCCCGCTCTTTCTCAATTCTCGTAACCGCAACCCCATACATGGTTGCTCGATAGCCCAAAGCTCCGACTTCTGTTTGGCTTCCTCCCCCTTCTCCCTAAGCCGCTATAGGCGCTCCTCAAAGGTGTCGTCCATTAGACTTGATAGGCGCCCAGACTCGAAGTCGGAATAGAACGAAGGTGCCAGAGAAGACCAAGGTAATCTCCTTAATATACCCCGGCCGCGAACACCAATACCGTCCGATCACATACTACTCTAACCACCGATCAAGGCCAGCAAGGCAAGAGAGATACAGGAAAAAAGAAAAGCATACAACCAGCTGTTCCTAAAAAGCTAACCTACGCGGCTTAGACTCCACGTAGGAATGCGAGTCAAAAAGCTGATATGGCATCATCTCGCGTCTTGTCATGAGTGTCAGAGAGTCACGGGCGAAAAAAGATGCTGGCATTGAACACGTCTGGAAGGTAGGTACCCAGGAGAAATGACCACGACGGTCAACCGTGGCTACGCTGAGCTCAAGAAACGATTTCCTAAGGACCATAGAAAAATGGAAGAGGTCCCTTGGCCCGCATCTCACTAGTAACGCTTGAGAGCAGACCTCAAACAAGTGGGATCTCACCCGTCCAAAGGGTAAAATAGATCCTCCGGATGAGTAAAGACATCAACCCCAGAAGGAAGACTGACGTGATATCGGACACAGTCGCACTCAAAATGTTTATTTATATTCAGACCAAGCCAAAGAACTTAACCAAAGAAACCGAGCAGGAGCCCTGAGGCTATTTGAATTAACCCATCAAAAACCAAAAAACACAAAACCTTGCAAACACATAGAAGCAAGAAAGTAAAGCAAAAAGAGAAGCCGAGGTTCATTAGACCTCGGCAGTCGACTCCTGACCTTTGGAAGCAAGAAGGTCAATAGACTCTGATACGTTGGTAACAGGAGGGAGATCGGCGGTATCATGGACGCCTCCACTTGGCTAACTGAAGCATCCAGAGCTGCAGGTTCGGTAACCCCACCCGAAATAGAAAAATCTTGGCAGACGACCTCAGGTAAGGCGTTCCATGCTGCTTTTAAATCCAAAAAACTAAGGCCGGCATCCCGAGAAATAAGGCGCGACCTCATGAATTGAAGGATTGCACCATCAAAATCATACTCCATCATTTTGCCGGCCCTCAAAGCGACCAAATGATAAAATTCGGGCAAAGAAAGGAAGGCCTGGTGGCGCTTCGCAAACCGAGCCTCCTCCCTCGTTTGCATATCTTCCATCTCTACTTGGGCCGCGTTGAGCTCGAAGACAAACTGTTCTTCTTTAGTACGTGCTTCTGATAACTGCTGAATCCATTGTTCACGCTCCTTAGCAAAATCGTTCTGCAACAGCTGAACCTGATCCCGGACATCAATTAGGTCGGTCTCTTGTTGTGAGGACAAGCGCTCCGCCTGTAGGCAGGACTGTTGAAGTTGTCTTTTAGCGCGATACAATTCTTGGACCTTCGCCTTCCATTCTTCGACCTCTTCCTCTGCTTTTGACTGAGCATTTTGGGTCGTTATCACCTCGACCCGAGCTAAGTCCACATCCTGCAAAGCCTCGGACAAACCTGGAGGCATAGGAGGTCGGTCGGCCAGCTCTGCCCGCAAACGAGTTATCTCATTGTCCATCCGGGCGATGCGTTTCTTCGACCTGACCACTTGACGGTGCAAAGCTTTTTGTTCCATACCGGTCTGCAAAATGAGAAATTTAGTTAGCTCGCGATATTATAGAATACCCCCAATGCAAATAGATATAACTTGATATATGATTCATATAAGTACTCACTCAGTTCCACCATCCCGAGCTGAGGAAGAAGCCTCTGGTGAGCTTCAAGACGCTCAGTAGCAGCCTCGCAGACGGTGCGCGAGAATATACTCCTAGGGTCAATTTGCATGCCCGTTACTGGAACGGAGCGGGGCACATAAGGTTCCAAGATATTCTGCTCATCAGCCACTACCGCACTAGATAGAAGAGAGGGAGAGGGCACTTCGTCCCTCAAACCTTTATTAGGACACCCCCGACCTTTATTCTGAGAGGTCGGAGGTCGGGGCAAGGAGGGAGGCCCCGAACTGGCATTCTCGACAGTGGATGAGCACCGACGCTTGTTCAATAACTCCACCTCGACTGATTCAGTCGGAAGCTGGATCACAAGCCTCCCGACCTCACCTTTCTTAGGGAAAAAGAAGTAGTGAAAAGTAAAAGAGTCAAAGGGGATTTGGTAAATTTGAAAGATGATGGAGGCACTGCAAATCAGACGGTATGAGTTGGGAGCCAATTGGGAAAGAGAACACTGAAAATATGTGGCTAGATCTTGGAGAAAACGGGGAATAGGAAATCTTAAGCCCTCTTCTAATTGCCCTTGGAAGAAGGTAACGTAACTAGAGGGAGGCTCGTATGGCCGTTGGGTTGAGGAGGGAATTCTAATCCTATGGTTGGAAGGGATGCCGTACTGATTCCGGAGGAGTATCTTGTCATCCTCAGAGGAGAGTAGCGAGGTCTCGGTCTTATACCAAGGAACTAGGGTTTCCATAGGAGGGCGACAAAGTATTGAGAATAAAAGGAAAAACAGACAGACCGAGGCGACGAAACAGAGAACAAAGGGAAGAAGGAAAAGAAGGAAAGACTGACCAAGGTCACGGGGACGAAGAGAAAGACGGGACTTTAGAACCTGGCGATAGTGAAGGGAGAAATAGAAACACCAAAATACAAAAGACTTAAAGACCAGACTTACTAGGAAGGGCAGATATGGTCGGAAAAGAAGCGAATGCAAGAGAAGGCAGGGCGCGCGAGAGTTAGGGTTCGAACACCGGTGAAGCGAAAGTAACGAAAGCGGGGAAGAAGAAAAGCGAGTTTAAGTGTAAACGACTGACCTATCCTCGCCGTTAAAAATCAAATCAAGGGAGGAGATAAAGTAGTAAATGAGGCAAAAAACTTACCGAGAATAGTTCCATTAGAATGAGATCGAAGAAGAAAGAGGCGTCAGCGGTTCGAGTTCAACCGAAGTTTAATCAGTCAGACTCCACTTCCTTCGACTAAACTAGGTCGGGAGGCTTGTGATCCGGCGAATAAATGGCGATGACGTGGATGGAGAGTAAGAAAGGAGATTAGCCGATGTGAACAGATGGCGATGACGCGGAAGAAGGGAGGTGGCGACGACATGGATAAAGAGTAAAAGAGATATGAAAAAACTAGTAAAAAGGAGAACCCACCTCTCTAGAAACGGATTGTGTTCTTCAACATAATAAACCGAAGTCTCCTTGATTTTCATCGGATACGTCCTGACCTCTTATGGTGGTCTTGGCGAAATACCCAGAAGCACACTCAGATGCTCAATAATAGCTTGTGCCATAGGAGAAGGGAGGAGCCTGGTAAGATAGGTAAAATACCCAGGCAAAAAGCCCTAACCATTTTCTCGCAAATTCAACACTCTCGTCCCCAACAAACCGTCGACCTCATTAAGAGGTCGACGTATGCCTCGATACTTGGGATGAGCTCTTGGTAGCTTCGATATATGGGTTACGACTCCACCTAATAACCCTGATAAAGTACTAATCGTATTAGCCGACCTCATTAGAAGATCGGATCCCTTCCTCATCTCTCCTTACAAAGCTCGGTCATGCGTAATAATTCATCACCAACCTCACCGAGAGGTCGGCGCAGGATCAGGATTTAAAATATAGACCAATCCCGTCCTAACCGCGGTGGTTATAGGATCCGATCTCATACAATTATAGCCATGTCAAATTGATTTCATATACCGATCTCATTATAAAGTCATCGTAGGCCACAATACTTGGAACAATAGTAGATACACTCCGCCCTTTTACGACAAGCTCAACAAAGCATAGGCCTCACCTGCCGACCTCATGACCTGGTCCCGGCATCGTATGCCGACCTCATGACATGGTCCCACATCGTATGCCGACCTCATGACATGGTCCCGACATCACATGCCGACCTCATGACATGGTCCCGGCATCACATGCCGACCTCATGACTTGGTCCCGACATCATTTCCTTCAGCTATGACGTACTTAGATAGCTCGGGGCATACCTAGCTCAGCTCATCAACCCGTCTAAGCTTATTGTATACCTGCACATCTCGGCCACTCATACAAATCACACACTTCCGACCTCAGGTTGCTGGACAGATGTCAACGGATTAACACACTGACCTTTTCATCAAACTTGGCAACTTATCTACAAGGATTAGGATAGAGACCAGGTACTCCCGCTTGGTCTCACACGATCCTAGCTGTCAAAGAAAGATAACTTACGTTACTAAATTGTCAGATATTCGGAATCTGTCATAAGATCGATCCGCTGATCTCGCCTCCACAACCAATTGCAAACAAGGAGATCCAAGGATATCGCCCCTACCACCTCTATATAAACCCTGCAGGTATGACAATCAACCATGAAAAATTCTCTCTACACATTTCTACTTCTTTTGTCTGACTTGAACGTCGGAGTGGCCACACCGGGATTCCCCGACGTTTCACTAATCCGTGCGTTCAGTGTTTATCTCTTTAGGCTCTTATCATCGACGTGGAACTGCAGGTTGACGCGGCATTATGGTTTATATCCCACTCCGCTGGAAAAACTCTACCCTTCTTCAAGATTCTGAGGAAGGCAGCTCGATTTTCATGGGACGAGAAGTGCGAACAAGCTTTCACCGAGCTGAAACAGTACCTAGCCGACCTCCCTGTCTTAGCCAAACCAGAGCCACACGAACCTCTGTGGGTCTATTTGTCGGCCTCTGAAGAAGCACTAGGCTCCGTCCTAGTCAAGCAAGAGGGCCAGGTACAGCAGCCAATCTACTTCGCTAGCCACTTACTGAAAGATGCAGAAACCCGCTATACTTCCCTGGAGAAGTTAGCGCTGGCCCTCACGCTAATGGCCCGAAAACTCCGCCCATATTTCCTGGCACACCCCATCACGGTGCTGACCAACAGCAACCTAGGGCGGGTGTTACTCAATCCTGACGCCTCCGGACGTCTCATCAAATGGACCACCGAACTCAGCGAATATGACATACAATATCAGCCGAGAACTGCCATCAAAGCTCAGGCTTTGGCTGATTTCCTAACAGAGGTGGTGGGTGGTGAATCTACGGAAACTTGGAAAGTCTATGTAGACGGATCCGCCACCAAGAATGGCAGTGGAGTAGGGGTAGTACTCTGCTCCCCCCAGGGAGAGACCTTACAGTTGGCAGTCAGGTTACAGTTTCAAGCCACCAATAATGAAGCTGAATACGAGGCTCTCCTCACCGGCTTGCAAGCAGCTCGGCACGTGGGAGCTACTAAAGTAAAAGTCTACTCTGACTCGCAGCTAGTGGATCAGCAGACCAAGGGCACGTTTGAGATACGTAGTGACCGGTTAAAACGCTATGCAGAAGCTGTGGAGTGCTTAAAAACACAATTCCAAGAGGTCACTCTCCAGAAGATACCCCGAGCCGACAATTATAGGGCTGATGAGCTAGCTAAATTAGCCAGCGCCCTGACCACCGGAGGAAATCCTGACCTTATAAGGCAGGAACAAGTAGTAGCCCAGATAGATCAGCCTTCACGTACCTCCCGACCTGAAGATTGGCAAACTCCCATTATCTCCTTCCTGATGCGAGGTACCTTACCCGAAGACCCGGAACAGGCTCGAATTATCAAGATAATTAGCATGAATCATGAAATTCATCTAATGTTTATAACTCTCAAATGCAATATCCAAACACTAACAGCAACTTATTGGAATCAACAACTTAAGATATCCAATGCAATGCAAGAATTTAGGAATTTAACAACTAAACTAAAAGACAAATTTAATTCAAGAAAAATCAAAACAAGATGCAATCAAAGGAAACTAAACAATGAAATTAAACTACAAACAATCAAAGGACACTAAACACGGGAGGCTGATATTGGCACGGGGCAAGAATTTTGGCACGGAACAGTAATCAGCAATGAGTTTCAGACATGGATTTAAGGTAAAACAAGTTTAAAACTAAGCTCACAAAATCTCTAAAACAATATATCATCAAACTACAACTAAAGTATCAACCATCCAATGGAATTCAAGTGCTATTGAACTGAATTTGATCAAATCAAACTAGGGAAAGAGCAGTAATTCAAATTTCAGAAACACTAAAGCTGAAAGTTCAGAAATGGAAACAAGAGCAGTAAAACGCATCCATCCCTTTCTTCTCCATCGAATTTCCGTAGCTTGGTGTCAAACAAGACATTGAATCTCTTGGAAGCTTGAAGATGGTCGTCGGGTGGGTTTGCTAGCTTCTCGAACCGTAAACAACCGAGGAAACCCTCACCCGGCGTGAACAGAGGACGGCGCTGGCACGTTTGAAATGGAAAAAACCGGAATCCACTGCTTCTTCTAGCTCCGACGGTGCTTCTGTCAACGCAAGGGTGCCACACGATCAAAGGAGAACCCCTCCAATGTCTTGCGGCTCCGGATTGCACAACAGATGCTTGGAAACCAAAAAAATAGGGGTGGCGGCGAGGATGGACGCGAACGAGAAACCCCTTCCGTCGCGCGCCATCCGGTCGTCAAAAAATACCCAATCGGCCGGCTTTAGCTTCTTCAGAGACCAAGGAGTACAATGGAGTTGATTTGGGAGGAATCGGGCGCGCCGTGAGCTATGATCCTAAGCAGGGGGGAAGCACGTCGGGACGAAGCACAGTGCGGCGGCACTGTTCATTCCCTAAAACTATAGCTTTTATACTTTGATTAATTGATTAATCTCAGCCGTCCGATCTTGATCTGATGGCCAGGACTGATCTAGGGCTTTCAGCAGCTTAGGGCTTCCAAAAAATTGCGAAATTTTGATCAGGCTCGATCTAAATCATGTCCTCCATGTTGGCTCGATCAATTTGGCAAATTTGACTCGATTTGACCGCGGTTGAGCTCGAGTTGGGTCCGATTTAGCCCTAAAATCAATAAAAATCAAATTAATGCCAAAAATTCACCATTAAATCATAAAAATTATATCAAGCCTCAAATCATGCAATATAGGACAATTAAAGTCAAACCAGTCCATTTTATAATTTATTTTAATGTAAAAGCCCAAAATTGAATCAGTTTAAATCATAAAAATCCTAAGTCATCA
>NC_133873.1:1323680-1332167 GCF_044706935.1 Curcuma longa | reverse complement strand
AGCTCCGCCTCGACTAGGGGGGTCCTCGACTGGGCTCGGAGCTCGGCCACTTGGGTTTCAAGTTGACGTTTGGTAGCTTCCAGGGGAGGGACTTGGCAATCCAATTCTTGATTCTCCTTCAAAAGCTAAAGGCAGATACAGCGAAATCACCAAAGTGTTAGAAGGGAGTTGCAAAAACAATAAAAGAAACAGAAACGTACCCTGGCAAAAGTCCCATTTATACGTTGACATAACCAATCGTTGGGCAGCTTTGGGAGCACCTCCGCTTCATAACGCCTATAGTCTTCCACCGAGGCTCGAGTATTGTGAGCAAGGACCGCAGGAGTAGTTTGTAAAGGAGGCTCTGAACTTGCTGAAACACGGGGAGGACGGGTAGCTCGTGATTTCTTTGACTGCACCTGCTCTGCCTGAACCACAGGAGCGTCAGTACCTTCAGAGGAGCTGGCTAAAGAATACAACAGGGCCTCATTGGCTATTAAAGCCTGCACACCAAACTTGAGGTCCAACAAAATCTTAGAAGTCGTCAGAAAGGTATGGCTAAGCCGATATTGATCCAAGTTAGGAGAAGGCAGTGGTTCTAGACGGAAGAAAGTGGGCCAAGTGTAAAGATGGGGAGGCTTCAGGAAGAAATACCTATCCTTCCAACCCTTGTGAGAGGTAGGATAGTTGTCCAGAAAATTGTGATCAGGCCTAGCAGACAGATAAATCTCACCCGTTCCTCCCTTTTTGAGGTCGAAAAAATAATGGAAGGTGGTGGGATCTCTAGGAACTTGATAAACATCAAAAATAATAGAAGCCCCACAAACCAGGCTAAAAGAGTTCGGAGCGAGCTGAGAAAGCGAAAACTGGAAGTAGGAAGTGAGGTTTTGCAAAAAGAGCGGAATGGGAAAACGTAGACCCCCTTCTATTTGCTCGCGAAAGAAGGTCACGTACCCTGGCAGAGGCTTGTGGGGCCTCTGGGCCCTAGTCGGGACCAAAATTTTGTGATCGGCAGGGATCTCATATAGAGCGCGAAGCAGGATCCCGTCATCCTCAGTGAACCGAGAAGGTTTGCACCTCTCGTACCACAGTACCTTGGTCGACATTAGGGTGAGCACCAAGGAAGATGAAGGGCAGTAAGAGTCCAAAGAACAAGCGGCTAATAACACTAGGGGAGCTCTCAGAACGAAACCCTTAGTGGACAAAGAGGCGAGGGCAGAGAGGATAACACGAAGAGAACTAAGCCACGAGAATGGCGTGCTGGAAAAAGTCGACCGGAGGCGGAAAACTAGGGTTCCGAAAGAAAACAAAGAGGACCGGAAGAAGAACTCGAAGGAGGCAGGGAAGGCGACGAAAACGTTTAAGGAAAGGAAGGAAGACTTATGGAAAGCAAGGGGCTTGCGAAGGAAGTTGGAGCACAGGCGACCGAGGGCGCGAAAGCAAGGGTTAGGGTTAGGCGAAGTAAGCGGAGAAGGTGAAGGGAAAGAGAGATAAATCAAACGGTCAGCTGATCTCAACCATTGACACATCCAAACCACAGATCGATGGACCATAACGATCGATAAATTGGGCGCGGAACCTACC
Source organism: Curcuma longa (assembly GCF_044706935.1). NCBI lineage: Eukaryota > Viridiplantae > Streptophyta > Magnoliopsida > Zingiberales > Zingiberaceae > Curcuma > Curcuma longa. The sequence continues at coordinate 1,330,604 of NC_133873.1, read as the reverse complement.
GGAACCACAATGATATCGCGGTACGAAAAATAAGGACAACCTATGTCCGACTGGAGTTCAGTCAGTCACCTTCGTCTCCTTCGACTAAACTAGGTTGGGAGGCTTGTGATCCGACGCAAATAACCCTCGGGGAGGGAGGAACACGTGGCATAGAGGAAGGATAAGAAGCCCGAAGCGGTATTTTCTCAAGACCAAGGGAAAGATAGGGAAGATCGACCTCCCTAGGAGACGAGCACCTCCCCTAACACAAAAGATGCGGACCTCACGCGAAATATCCGGACCCCCTTTCCCATCAGCGTAGGTAGGTCATCCTCAAACCAAACGATTAATCAGGCAGAATGTAAACCTCAGCAAGGGGATAACATATACGAGGATATACCAGATGAGCTCCCTGCTGTATCGAGAGTCATTCCTTAATGATAATGCACCACCTCATAACCAACCTCATAATCGCGTGCCTACCTCCTGACAAGGTACCGGCATCGCACACATACCCCGAGACAAGGTACTGGAATCGCATGCCTATCCCCGGACAAGGTACCGACATCACATGCCTACCTCCTGACAAGGTATCGTCATCGCATGCCTACCCCCGGACAAGGTACCGGCATCGCATGCCTACCTCCGGACCAGGTACCAGTATCGCAAGCCTACCTCATGACAAGGCACCGGAATCACAGGCCTGCCTCAGGGCAAGGCCCTAGCCTTGTAGGCCCACCTCACGACGGGATCAGGGTATCCTACGCCTACCTCAGGGCAAAGTCCCGGCAGCACACGCCTACCTCCGGGCATGACCCCAGCAAGGATCGCCGGACAGCTCTGCTGAGATCTCCCAACTAAAGTGAGGCCGCCAGTACATGTGCATACTAGGCGCGCCTCCCCAGATCGCCCACTCCCGACCTCCGTCTACGACATATATATATATTAGCGGAGCACCACACCAACCTTTCCACAAGACTCGGCAGCTCATCTGCAAGAATGAGAACCTAGACCAAGTCCCCTACTTGGCCCAGTCTCATCTCAATCATCCAAAGAAAATACCTCACGTGGGAAAAACCGTCAGATGAAGATCTACGAATCCGAACCATTGGATAACCAAAAACCCCCAAAGATTATCCTTACCACATCAATAATGGAGCGATAGCCAATCACAGGCGCCAAGATCCTAAATTATCGCCTCGCCGCTCCTATATAAGCTTCACAGGTATGACAATGAAAGGGATCTTCTTCTTTTTTCGACAATACGTACTTCTTTGCCCATTGCCTGACTTGAGCGTCGGAGTGGCCACGCCGGGACTCCCCAGTGCCCCGCTGACCCGTGCGTTCAGTTGTTGTCTCCTCAGGTCTCTCTCATCTATGCGGAAGTCCAGGTTGACGCGGCCTCCTATTGCCTAGTGGTGAGGCTATCGTCGGTAAGGAACCGGAACAGAAAAAAAATAAACTTTAGCAAATTTGTTGTTGTTAGCTTATGGAATATCAGTGCTACAAGTATATCTATAATTGCGAGTTATCTTTCTCGTGGTAATGAATAACACTTCGCAAGCTACTCTAAGAAATTCAAGAGAGACGGATTTTCGATGAAGAAGAAAATAAAATTAATTTGAACAGCGCAATTTAAATTTGAGAATACTTAAAAGATACACTGAAATTTTTTTTCTAAAAAGGCGCATTTGATTTTCTTTTACCCCTCTAAGACTTACTGACCTTTTTTTCTCTTTCCTCTATCATTTGCATTCAACATTTAAAATATTTTTTTATTTTTTTTTTCATGCAATATATCATTCTTCTCTTCTTTTTTTCTCTTAACATCAATAAACTCAACGATAATAAATTTTACATTCTTCTCTTCAGGGTAGTTGTTGCAATCAAACATAAATTCTACTTTCTTCTCTATTTCAAATATGTTTCTGGATCACTTTTACTCAAAATGAAAGAATCTTCAATTTGATGTTTCCTAAGTTTCTTTCAACATAATCATTTATCATTCTTCTTTGATGGCTAATTCTATGCTAGATTTGCGACCAGAAGCTTTGTCATCAATATCATTAGAAATATCATCTTCATCATCATTGTCATTATGATTTTGTTGCTTAGCCCTTTACATAGGAACTCTATTAACTTGGCTTTTTGCAATTTAGTAATTATAAAATCACTTCCCTTTAATCTGTTGAAGATCTGACTAAATTTGATTTCTATGTGCTCTAAGTGTTATCTCAAGGTACATTATTCAAATAACTCTCTGAGCCTTTCTTCTTTTCCACTTGTCACCATTAAAGTAATCTGTGTAGGATCGTATAAGCGCTAGAGGGGGTGAATAGCACTATCTTTTAGCAGTTTTCTCTGATTTTGAAACCTGTCAATTGTGATCGTTCATAAATCAAAGTAATTTACAGCGAAAATGGTAAAAACAAAAAGTAAGACAAGCACACAAAGACACGCTTTATTTTTACTTGGTGCATAGCCAATGACTGCTACTCCAAGGTCCACGATCTTTGATTATTTACGTATGGACAATCCACCATTGAACTCTTTTCCTTACGAAAAAGAGTTGTAATGGTTACAAAAATCAATACGATAAAAACTTTTATCGTAATTAAATAATACAAGAATTTAAACCGTTACCAAAATTAGAGATGAAGATGTTGCTCTTTTCGACGCGACTCCGGCGTTACAATGACTGCTCGGGTGTTCCTTCTCGCTAAGGATGTCGTCGGCTCACTTCAGAATGACTTGAATTGTTGTTTCGAACCCTCTGTTCGACGTGCTTTTATAAGGCCTTCCAATCGCCTGGATTCCCATTTCAGATGACTCCACGCAGACTGTCGATTCGTCATCTTCGCAGCTGACTCAACTTTCCAGTTACTTAGATTCCCCTTTCAATTGACTCCGTGCTGATATGGAGGATATAGATGGACTTTGACTTCTACTGCGATTATCCAAATCCAAGTCATTTGGATTCCACATTCTAGGCACTTGGACTATCCGGTCGACTGAATTTCGGATAGAGTCGCTTGGAGTCAAAATCCTCACCTCTTCAATCTGCATTACAAGTTAGTCCCAAAATACAAAATAATAGATTGGTTAACAGTTCTTTAAACTGTTAATTGGTTTTAACTTCAGGTTTCCAATGAAACCTTGGGTTAGACCAACGCCTACAGTTCTACTCTAAGAACGCATCCTTACCCACTTCACTTAGGAGAATTTACCTAAGTTGCCTATAGACTTGTTGGACTTCTTGCTTGGTTGTGGTCTTCGATCCCTAAAAATTTACTTCTAGGCTCTCGGTCCTCTTGACCATCTAGACTTCCACCAAGCCTTGATCTTCCTGACCTGCTTGGATTTTACCATGCTTCCCAGTCCTTCTGACACTACTTGGACTTGCACCAGGTACACTTTATAGGATCAGATAAGCGTTAGATGGGTGGTGAATAACGCTTATAGCAATTTTTCCTCGGTTTTGAAAACTAGTTAATTTGATCGTGCTTATTCGTAAATCAGATACTATGCAGTGGAAAAAAGATAAAATCAAGCACACAAAAGGACGCTTTTATTTTTACTTGATTCACAACTAAAGGCTGCTATTCCAATGTCCACGATCTTTGATTGTTTACAAACGGGCAATCCACTAAGAAACTCATTTCCTTACAAGAACGAGTTATAACGATTTACAAGAAAGTCAACGATAAAAACTTCATCGTATTTAAAACATACAATAAAATGTAAACCGTTACCCAGAGCCGAGTTGAAGATTGATCTTCCGGCATTATGACGGCTGGTTGGATGTTGCTGCTCGCTCATGGTGTCGTTGGCTCGACTTGAAGCTTCTTGGTATTGATCTGAATTATTGTGCAGAAGCCTCTATTCGAAGTCTTTTTATAAGACCTTCCGATCGCCAGAAACCTCCCTCTGGGCGACTCCACGTAGACTATCGATCCACTATCTTCGTAGTTGACTCGGCTTTTCGATCGACTGGACTCTCCATTTCGATCGACTCCATGTCGACGTGGAGGGTCTTGATAGACTTCGACTTCCACTGCATTTATCTAAACCCGAGTTGCCTGGATTTCACAATCCGGTCGTCCGGATCGTTTGTAAAATACCAGAAACTAAGGGACTAAATCATAAATAGACTTAACCTTAATTTTAGGGGTTAAGGGAAGATTAAAATATTAATTAAAATTAACTCTAAAAGTTGATTGGGTTTGATTAATTAAAAATCTAACTCATCTAATAGGATTAAAAGGTTAAAGGGTTAAGGGTTGTTGGATTGGGTTAAAGGATTAAAGCTTGTTGGATCTTTACCCGTTAAGAAACCTATATGCTACAGTAGCCAAAAGCCTTCCTCCTAATCGTGATCTGGCCTTTCTATTCTCCTGACGTGCAGCTGCCTCTACTTCTTTTCGTTTTTCGTTGAAGCCGAGTGAAGGGAGTGCTGACGCCGGAGCTAGGGGTTAAGGGATCACCGACGATCGAAGATCTAGTGGTTGGTTTGCGGAGAGCTGGGGGTAGCTGGCTGATGATCGGGTGGAGTTGATTCAAACCACAAGGAAAAGAGAACCGAAGGTTTGGATTGCTGTAATCCGGTAAGTTGAGCTGAGGTTTCTCCAAATCTAGGGTTCTTGAGCTGGATTTCGATGAATAGAGTTGAATTTTGTTAGGTTGATGATCGATTTTCCTTTTCAGCTTGTGGTTGATTCATCTAGTGTTAGCCGCAAGGGAAAGGAGAAGAAAGGAAGAGGAACCTAAGCTTGGATCTAGGGCACGACTGGATCTAGGTGAGTTTTCTCCTAGAATCTAAATAAGGATTGTTTAGCTCTGCATTCTAGTTGGATTTGGGATTTATCGATGGTACTAGTTATTGTTGTATTGATTCTCTATTTGTGAGTAAGAATCAGTGGGTGAATTTGTGGATCTATAGGGGTTTTCCTTTGATTAGATTGGAGGTAAGCTTGTTTCGTAGAATTTGATTAACTAAATTGGTTTGATGTTGATCTTGTTGGCTGTTGAATCTCGGTAAGGAAGAGTTGATGTGGGTTTTTGATGTTGTTGTGTTCATGGGAGATTAGGCACGGGTATGGTACTGTTAGATTAGGATTAGGTGTAATCCAATTAGGATTGAACCCATAAACTTTAGATAATTGAGATGATTAACTTACGTTAGGTTGATTGACTAATTTGGAATGATTAAACAAGAGATTGGTTGTGATGCAACTAATTAATTGATTAGTCAAATCCTATTAATCGCAACCAAAGTCTAACCTGAGTTAGGTTAACCGCATGGGGGTTAAACTACCTTTAACTTAATTAGGATTTCTTGGATATGTCATTTAGGAATGTTGTTTATTCCTTTGCAGGACCTTAATTGATCTATGATCCTGCTATATATATATATACGGAGTGATATATTTCCTGGGGGGTACTATTGTTGACAGACATCTGATTCAGGTGGGTACCCTGTACTTGGTCAATACAGGTTTATTTTCTAGTGCATGATTTGTTGTTGTTATTTTATCTGTCTTGTTGTCATTTATGCTGCTTGAGATAGTTATCTAGCTGATATCTATTGATAATTGTTGTTTGACACTTATCAGTTGACTTGTGATGATCTATTATTACCATGCTGATACTCTTATTATCTAGATCATTTACCCTGTTGATACTCGTATGATTCATTGCTTGGTACATGTTGAACGACATCTGATTGATCTATCTACTGTAGAACAGTCTAGACCATTGTATTATCGACCTATATTGACTTCTCTAGATTCCTGTTGAATATGCTAATTAATTGTAGCCATTACATGATAGGATGATCATCATACATCCATATGCTAATTGTAGGTGTTGATGACAGCATTGTTGGCTATTTTTGTTAGCTCTTGCCTGACACCGTGTTATGGTGGCACATGAGTGAGAGCATATGTTGCACTATAGTTGGGTGCGACTAGGACTGGCTATATTGCCCTCCTGCTACACTACCGCTCCCCACTAGATTGACTGTGGTTAGTTGTTAGAGCTTGTGCAGTATGTCCTGTTGTGCGCCCCATTTTACTGCTCTAGGGGGTGACTGGGGATGACAAGTGCAGATAGTGACTTGCATTTGATTGCGATGGTTATTGCATATTTATATGCATTTGTTGGTAGGTTATATATAGTTTATATTATTCATATGGTTGTAGTTGTTGCACTTGTTTTTTATGATTGTTACATTGCGTGACATTTCATACATGATTACATGTACATGATTCCTATATCTGTTGCACAGTATTGTTTTTGCTTTATTGTCTTAGTTGATATACCATGTTCGATTTCCTTGATTCATATTACTTGCTGATATCTATTACCTGTTGATTATTATTTACTTTATTTATACATGTTTACTCTGGCCTGTATATCTTTATTTTTTCTACTGATTACCTTTACATGCACTTCATTCCAGTACCCACTGAGTATCTAATGCTCATTACCCAGACCTTGGGGTTGCTTTGTTTCTCCTCAGGTAGTAGATAGGTTTACTTGGAGCTTGAAGTTTTGGTCGGCTGCTTCCATCTCACATCAGAAGGTTCAGTATGTTTTGGTTTATTTAGATTTTATCGTATTCGATATGGTTGTAGTTGTGGACTGATAAACTATGTGTGTATATCGATGTTTTGGATTTATCGTCGTGGTTGTGTGTTTTTACTTGGAGACGTCGCATTTTACTTATGTTGGTTAGTGTGCATGTGATGGTGGTTGTTATTGGGTTGCAAGGGTGCAAACATAGTCCCACATCTAAAATACCTGGAAAAGATCATGAGTTTAAAAGGATGGAAAGTATCTCCATTGGCATAAGGCCTTTTGGGGAGAGCCCAAGAACAAAGCCATGAGGGCTTAGGCCCAAAGTGGACAATATCATGTCATTGTGGAGATATGGACATCCTTGGG
>NC_133873.1:1307158-1323580 GCF_044706935.1 Curcuma longa | reverse complement strand
CATTGACCAAAAGTAATTCTCGTTTCAAAATATTTATTTACATTGATAGCTAGGATTCTTGTATACATCCCAACAAATTTAATATACATTCTTTAATGTATACTCATGTGTCAACTTGATATCCCATATCCATAACTTGTGAGATCAAGTCATCCAGCTGACCTACATGCTAGTCTCAACGTATTAATATCATCCTTGAATATTAATGCTTGACTAGGAAAGATTAAGAGTAGTGTTCTCTACATCATCTCACTATCGATTCAAACAATCGATATGATGTAGATAAGAATAGCTACCTAAGGACATCATTATACTTAGTTATTTGACACAACAAATACAAAGTTAGTAGAATAACCAAAAACCTTTGCCTTTATTAATAATAGAATATGATACAAAAAAATCCCTAGTCAATCATCACATAATTGGCTCTAGAGCTTACTACTAACAATAATAATCCTTTAGTGGTATGTGTTATTATTGATGAACTTGAGTTGGGTGTTCGGGCCGAACACAGGAAGCCCAAGCCCATCATGAGGCCTAAACTAATTCCTTCTCTAGCTCTCTGTTGTAGCCTCTATATAGTGCCTCGTATCCATCCCAACAGAATTCTATTAATCATAAATAGAATTCTGTTAATCCTAAATAGAATTCTGTTAATTCTGTTCCTACATCCTCTAGGGCCGGTGGTAAGGCTTTAAAGAGAGGAGGAGAGGAGGCGGCAAAAACTTACACAAGCCCCTTTCCCTTAATCCTTGCTAGGGCTGACGCCCCTTTCCTTTAATCCTTTCTAGGGCCGGCACCCCTTTTCCCTAATCCTCTAGGGTCGGCAGAAGAGAGAAGAGGAAGAGGAGGAGGTGGTTCCCTTTCCCTATTCCTAGAATTCCCTTGGTGCCCGACGGCTTGGAAAGGAGGAGAAGAGAGGAGGGAGCTAGGCGCCCCTAATCCTATTTCCCTTGGTGGCCAGCGACTAGGATTCTTAAGGAAGGAGGTGGGTTGTTATTTTCTTGGTAGATCGTCACCCACACAATGCCCAAGAAGAGGAGAGGAATACAACAGAAGATTAAGAGGTTTTCGGCTACAAACTATCATCCATACAATCTCAAGGAAAGGTATGACTAGTTTAATATTCTGCTGCGTAGTTATTCTTTTGTATGGATGCTGAATACCAACACAAGAGGCCAACGATCTTATGCTTCGATCAAGGTGTGCTTCGATTGGTTAAGAACTTGCTTGATCGATCAAGCACATATCTGATCGAACATGTGGGTTGCTTAGAAAGGTTCTGTCCTTCTATAATTTTTTTATCTGGGAGAAATTGAACAAGATAAAATTTTAGCGCCTTCAGATTGCATCTTAAAATTATTTATTGAATGCCCACAATATGATTCATATTATGAGAGAATTTTTGATTGGATCATAACTAGTAAACATCTCTTCATGTGCAATTATGAATGTATTGAACTTATCTCTAGTCGATGAATTGATGAGCACAAACGTCATCAATTCTGTTGAGACTAGTACGTTTTAAACTTCTTGGTTTACTAAGCAACTATTCTTGCTAGTTAAAGACATTAGATATTGAGAGTTAAACATAGATGCTAGCTAAAGATAACTAGTTCATTTAAATGACCTACCATGAGACATCATATGCTTTTATAAATATGTTAATAAAGATCTCAGTGCAGCTTAAGTGTGAGTTTTGACTTGTGGTATTCAAGTCACCTTGGTCATGGAGACTTATACTTTGACATCTTAAGTAAACATCTTCAAGGAGGTTGGGCCTGGGATGATTGGGTATAAGTCGAAGTACTCAAAGGTGTTTGAATAGCCTATAGAGGATTCAACGCTCTTTATAAACAGAGATATATACCCTGCGATCACTTGTTACGATTATTGATGTGCATAGGGTTTATATTCATATTTATACTTTATTTGCACATCTTTCTGAGTTTATTGTTATATCTTGTGTGCATTGCATCCCTTATCCGTGCATTTAGGCATATATCTTGCATTTCCTAGTTCGGAGATCTGCTCTTGTTTTTACATGTTTTAGGATGGAAAATGGAGCAAAAGCGGGCAAACCGAAGCAACAATTGAGGACAAGGCAAGACAGGGTCGTGCGCCGTGTAACGCCCGCCCTTACGTGGGCCCTTGACGGACGCTACAGTTTCTTACTTTCATTCATTTCATTCATTTACGTGGACTACTATCATATACAAATACAAAATACTATCAACTAAACATGCAGCGGAAACTACTACTTAATTTAAACATGCATTCATATATGATAGCAGGATAGAATAGCAACAGTAATGACAATAAACTACCCTAGGTTACATGGCAATCCTAGGTTATATAATCCTACACATGATAATTAAACAGGCTAATTAAACATTGTTCAACATAACATGCAATTATACAAAGGTTTGCATGGCCAAGGCTTTATCAAGTCACTACTACACACATCTTCACCAGCCCTGTCCTGCTGCCTCCCATTTGCTCAGTACCTGCTAACGGGATCTGCAAGATAAGGAAAGTATCTATAAGCATAAAGCTTAGTAAGTTCCTTTCCTACTCACAAAATCCATTCGTTACATAACATCATACATTACAGCATAAAAGGCATATCAACATTTCCTAACATGCATAAGCAATCATTGGACATTCACATCATATATAAGCAACATAGAAATCATTTTGCCTTTTTGAAAACTATTATCTTAATAGTTAAACATAATCATCAACATCTTTGGGGATCCCTGGCTTGTACCCATTCATTTCTTTTGCGCGCACATACCAAGTAGTACGAGGTAGCTAATCCCGACTACACGGTTTACTAGGTCTTGACCTAGGGGCAACTTTTGGAGCCCATCCCTGGAATCCCTTTCGGGTTCCGGTACAAGCCATTCATTCAAAGTAAAATACTTTTATACATTTCTTTTCATCATAGTATGAATGTTCCATGCATCTTTCTTTTCTTCATAATGAACATTCATATTCCATCCATTCATCATAACACTTTACATAACATAGTGCTTAATAAATTCTTTAAGCCTTATCTTTAGGCTTGATTATACTTTCTTGATACACTTGACATTATTAACCCTAAACCGACCAAACGTTGGATCAATAACCCCTCCAATCGATCAGAAGATCGATTGATAGGTCTTGAATCGATCCAGGGTCCATTCTGTTCAAATTTATCGTCACAGTAGCCTCTGTAATCGATCAGCCGATCGATTACAGGGCTTAATCGATCAGGAGATCGATTACTCCATTAACGCGTCCACAGTAGGCTTGGTAATCGATCAACCGATCGATTACCGCCTCGTAATCGATCAGCTGATCGATTACGGCCTCTTAATCGATCGGGTGATCGATTAAGAGTCGCGGAATTCATTCCTCTTTACAACGTGTAATCGATCCAGTGGTCGATTACACTCTGGTAATCGACCCCCAGATCGATTACCCGAGCCGCTGTTCATCCCGATTTAACTTAAACCTCTATGTTTTAACAGGATAGGCATGTATGTTTAAATAGGATAGTTAACAGCATGTAGATCTCGTGTTTAACATGATTATAGCAATATTTGCCAAGCATTTAACAGCATGTAAATCTAGTGTTTAACATGGTCATCTTTGACTACTTATCAGCATGTGGATCTTCACATGATCATAACAACCCAACTAATCTAACTGAACAGATAGGATTAATGACAACATATTCATCAGATTACCCTAAACATAATACGGACACATATTACTGAAGTTTTTAACATCTCAGTTCATGAAATCAACATGCATACTAGCAAGCAAAACGTAGCAATTATCCAGCAGGTGAGGGGAACTTACAGTGTTTCCGAAGTTTACAAAGGTTATACTATAGAGTCTTCTCCTTAATCTTCCCAGCCTCCTTCGAAACCTCTGGTTGGGGACTCCAAAAGCTCTCGGCCAGAAACAACAGGGGAGCAGGAGGCAGAGGAGGAAAGAAGGAACGGCGAAGCGAAAAAAGAAAAGGCTTGAGAGGGAAGAGTTTATAAAGAGAAGAGGGTTAGCAGTTGCGATCCATTACCCCCACGTAACCAGGGCCACTACTTCCTCTCCGTTGGGTGTTAATGAATTTTCCATTAACCCTTAGGTTTAACAAGCATTGCCCTCCCCTTTTAACAAGATTACATTTCTATCCCATATGGTTAGCTTGGCTTTGCTTCATATTGGAGGTCCAAGGATCGATCCTTGGCATCTCCACATTTCTTTTTTTTTCTTTCCTTTTTTTTCTCCCCCTCTCTGCCCTTTGGTTAAGCTTTTTTTATTGTTATGATGCTGTCATTGTTTGATGGATGCACTTGTAATGTTAAAAGAAAAGCTGATCACTTCTTAACAAAGCCACATATAACTAACTTCTCTTTGCTTAATCCTACTGCCTTGTTTTTGTTTATCTTCAGCCGTGGTATTTCATTAGTTTCATGACCAACATGCTTGTTATTTTACCTTGAATGTTTGTTTTTAAGAATCACATGCTAAACAAAGTGTAACTTGTCATTTTGAATTCATTATATATATAGACTTTTTTATGCTGTGAATCTATTAATTAACTTCTATTAAGCTGCAAATGTATAAATTAGTGTCTTCCAAAGCAGCATGAAACTTTTAACGAGTGACTAGTTAATCAACTTTTTCTAGTAGTCCATATGTTTAATTTTTGCGTGATAAAATTATTATCTCATTACCAGTTAAGTGAGGTATACAGGTCTTCGAACTGTGTTGCATGTTCACTAACTTCATGCTTGCAACTTGTGTTTTTATTTCCTTCTCTTATTTTTAGCCATATAGGTCTTTAAATTTCCTCGTAGTATATTTTCTCTTGTGCATCAAAATGCTTTTCTTGATGTTTTGACATGACGAAGTTTATACCTTTTGGTGGAGCAGACAAGGAAATATTATGAACGGTCATCAAAAAAATTCAATGTTCGATGACGACCTTCATCCAGTTTGGAGCTTCTTCACTACGGAGAAGAAAAAGAGTATTTCAATAGAATTTGCAGTGGCAATTCAAAAAACTCCGACTTTTTTTGTTGTTCTTTTTTGTATGTTCTAAATATTATTTAGAGTATCGTTATCATTTTAAATAGGAGAAATTATTCTTTTTTGTCTTGGAACTCTAGTTGTTTGGAGAGCATTGTTTCGTATAAAAATTTTTTATCTTGAAACTCTTATTGATTGAAAATCATAATTTATAAAGCTCTAAAAATTAAATATACTACTGTGTCAAGGTCCAAAAATTATAATTTCGCACAGGACCCTTATACAACAAGGATCGGCTCTGCATGGATGCTTGTACAGGATGTGACAACTGAAGGCCTTGACACACATACTCATGTGTGGCTAGACTTGGCACTCACGCTAGTACAAGGTTTTGGTTCATGTGTTGGTATTGTAAAACGAAAACACCATTTACGACCACTAGGTAGCCATACATACTTTAAACAACAAACATCAAATGACAATTGTGCATTATCAAAAGTCGCAAAGCACGTGCAATTTGAATATTAATTAATTAAGAAAATTTCTAAAAATAACACAATCCTAATTTTTATATTTTTTCATCCCTACTAAAAAAATGTCCTTTAGAGCAAATTTTCAAATTGTGATTTCTCTTATAAGCACTTAAATAAGACAATATTGTTTTAAAAAAAAAGGATTCACCCTTACCTTGATCTTAAAATGTCTTATTTGAAGGGAGAAACCAACTTGAAAGAGTATGTCAATATTTAGTAAGTAATAATGTTAAATCGTTGACTATGCCACAGGAAGGAGTACGCCTACCACCTAAAGGGGTTGTTGGAACTAATGCACTAATAGAGATACTAAAGAGAATAGCAATTCTCAAAGAACATTAGTACCATCCAAGTTATTGATTTTCAAGAATATTGGTATCATTCAAATGATCATAGTTAAAGTTTGCTATTCTCAAGAACATAGGAAACATCCAATGCAATTAAAATAGTTAAAGATAGTCTTTGTGATTTGATTTATGTAAATTTCCAATGTAGCCATTTTAGAATTGTGAGGAGTCTATATATGACGTGTAACTCTCAAATCATAAATCAAGAAAAAATATAGAGCTTTGCTATAGCAATTAAAATACTTCTCTCCAACAAAGTTTCCTCTATTTTCTCCTTGTTATTCTTTTACAGAAACACATCCTTCTCAAACAGGGCTAGCTTGATATAGCGGAAGAGGTGTGTCAAGAATCTAAAGGGACATGATTCACGTCATCATATTGAAGCCTCACCAGTTCAAGTTGTCAGACTTACCAATAAATTAAGTGCCTCTCACAGTGTAGATCACTATTCAGACCTAAAAATCTAGTTGTGTCAAACATTATGCAGCAAGAAGCAGTTTCAAGATTTCACTATGTAGACCTCATCAAATGGTTTGAACTTCAGTTTCTGGGAATGTTGCGAGCTATTTGTTACAACTACAAGCTGTGAATCTGTAGATTTCTAAAGGGAGGGTTGATTATATGGCCAAACCCATAGACTCCTTGGTCTAAACTTTACTATTACTGCAATAGAACAGATAACTTATACAGAAGAAAAGCCTTGTGCAACAAATTACGCTAGTAAACCAAGCTGTAGACACCCATCAACAAGGTGAATGGTAAGCTTTAAAAGGTTCATAAACGAAGAAATTTAGCATAAAATGACTCCTTTTCTCTTACCATGCTCAATGCAGCTAAGGATCCTTTCAAATCGCTTCTTGTCGGCCCTCAGAGAGGCATATTTCGGCTGCCATGGCGGGCAACGAGAAGGCTTCACCTCTTCAACAAATCTAATAAATCTATGGCAGTGTTTCTTGGGCCGACAACCTCCAACGCCGTGGTAGCTCTCTGCTCTCCTCATTTCCAACTTCTTCGCCAACGGCGACTCTCACCTGCAGCCGCTCGACGAAGGAGATCGTGCACGCCGACAAGGCGACATTGGTAGGGTTTCGGGAATGCAAACGAGGCTCTCGGAATTGTTGCTTTCTGCCCGTTACGCTTTCGGCGGATTCAAGGGGATTTAAATCTTTTCCAATTTTTTCTCTCAAGAAAACAAAAAAAAAATCACCTTTTATATTCTATATTGGAAATTAATTATGACTTAATAGATCCATTTATTTTGGAAAGGAATCATGTATGATTATTTAATAGATCCATTTATATTTATAGAGATAAGAAAATACTAAAAAAATTGCAAAGAGTTATATTATTTTATGATTTATTAAATTATTTTACTTCAATTTTTTGTTGCATGAGAAATTGTGAGAGAAGTTAAAAAGTAATTATATAGATCCATTCACACACACTTATATTAAAATGTTGTTTTAATAAATTACTATTGAATAAATTAAAAAATTATATGCATAAATATTTATGATCGGGAATATAACAAAAAACAATTGACCGGTGACGTGGAATATAACAAAAAAAATTGAACAATGGGGCAGGCGAAAGAGCCATCTGCCTAGAGCCAAATTGTCCCGCCTGATTCAACTTTCAGGGAGGGAATACAAATAATTAATCGAGGTTAGTCAACATAATTAGGAAAAAGATTGCGTCGCAGAGCACAAATGTCGCCTCCAAACTCAGCGTTAAGTTGCCGTAATTCCTTATTAATCCGATCTAATTGTGCAAGTTGTCTGTCGTTTTCGCCGTAAATCCAACTACTATAAGGCGCCACATCACCAGAGCTCCGCTGCTTCGTGTTCCTGCTGACTCCGCCATTGACTGCGGCCTCGCCTTTCGGGGTTCAAACTGAAACAGCGGGAGGAGAGCAGAGGCGACCGCCTCGCCTCGCCTTGCCTTGCCTTGCCCGCTGCGCCAGCCACCGCCGTTCCGTGTTGGTCCAGCAACCGCTTGCTCTGCTCTGCTATTTGCAGCGCCTGCTTTTCCGCCTTCGCTGCAGCAGTGCTTCAGAGACATGGCAGAGGATTTCCAGCTTCCTTCCGAGCTCCTAGACGACGGATTCTTCAACGCGTTCTTCGCCGACCGAGAGGGGAATCTTGAGGAAGAGAAAGAGGATGATTTGTCCGCCCGCAATCGGCAGATCCAGCACGACAAGGTGAGAACTTTTGGCGCGTGCCTTATCCTTCATCGGATTTGAACTTCGTTAAGTCAGCCAGGTTTTAATCTTGCCCTCTTGGTGACGCCGCAGGCGAGAGATCTACTCAACGGGGCTGCAGGAAAGCAGGCCGTGCTGTTGGAGCTCGACGATGCGGAGCGTCGACGGCGAAGCCATCGAGAGCGTTGGCTTCTGACCCTTCAGATCCTTCGCCTGAAGCAGAAACAGTTACTGCAGCAGCAAGAACTATACGCAGCGAGAACAGGAATCAGCTACGGGGCCAGCAGCTATGCTGGCTTGCCTCCTCCGTCGCGGACTCCATGTCTACTCCAGCATCAGCCCCATTCCGCATGTGCAGCGAGATCAGTTTTCCTTTGCCGCTCCGGTGCGCGAAAGCAGTCCGCCGGAACCGGCGTCTTCCTACCACGGACGACCATGAGCAAGGCCGAGCCGCAAAAGGAGTCATGTAATGATCTTATTAAACTCAAGGCTATTAGTCTTCCATGTGTTCGATCTTTGCTGATTCAATTATTGTTTGTGATGCAGCAGCGGCTAGTTCAACTGTGTTTATTCCGGCGAGAGAGGTCCAAGTTCTGAACCTGAACACGACTCTCCCCAGTGGACTTGTCATTCAAAATGGTTAGCTATCACCTAAGTCATTGATTCTTCCCATAAAAGATAGTAAAAACATATCAAATTTTCTCATTCTGAACACTATTTCTCATTAAACAAGTGTGTGGTGCATCAGATACATTTACGGGAAGAGCAGACGCTGTGAGGACCCACAGTCATCTCCAACCTGCAGCCATTAGGACTTCCATGAGCTACCTTCCCCAAGAGTGGAACTAACCAACTCCCTCACTCTTTTAGTGGAGCAGGCGGTGTTCTAATGGCAGAAGAATTCCTTGTGTATTTGTTTCTGAAGATGGGCAAGTGCTTGTTTGGACCAGATTAGTTTTGTTTCAAGTGGAAAGACGAATTGATGGATGGATACAATGTCGCCATGCCATGATGTTCATTCTGATTTGTGCCCAGTTATTATTATTATTATTATTCAACGAGACAATTGTTTATCTATGCACTCCTAGTTCCTATATTGAATCACACAGTAATCTTCTATGAACATGAAGAAGCTTTATCTCCGATCAGTTGCACATATTTGACACTGTTCATCATGCATGTTTGAGTATATTCACAGCTATAAAATCATGTGAATTAGCTTTCGCTAGCTAGAATTTCATCATGACACTGCTTAAGTTTGAGAGAATAAGTCTAAGCCATCGCACCTTGGACGAGGGAGGTTGCTCGGCGTCGCCAGATCTACCCGTCCGCCGCTCCAGGAGTCCGCTCCGAATGAAGAGGAAGCCAAGCGCGTGGGCGACGACAGCCGCCACGAACACTCCTCCGTTGAACGACATGAGGGCGAGCATCACCAGGTAGGCCAGGCCCGCCGCTAGGGAGACTCCGGAAGAAACGCTGGGAGGCAGCGGAGAGGGATCAACAAGGACGGCGAGGATGAGGACAAAGACGAGGGCGAGGGGGTACACGCCGATAGCGGTGTTGAAAAATTATATTTATTTTTTGAAATTCGAATAACATACCACGTCGGAGTTAGTGAGTTGACGAGGTGATGAGTAATGGTAATAGTGATGGTCACGTGGTTATAATTATCAATTGGATTAGGTCTGTCGAGTTGACTCGTCCCGTTAAATAATTTAGGCATATGGATTAGATTAAAATTTTATCAATTCATTTTAATATGGACAGATGGATTGACCGGTCTAGACTCGCGACCCGCGTGGATAGGCCCATGGTGGGCTTGAGTTGGCTCGCAGGTTAAGAAAACTTTTTTTTTCAAATTTTAAACTTAAGTAAAAAAATTCAATGGATTAGTGGACTTGATCCGTGTAAATCACAATTTAAATTTAAAAATTTCAACTTGATCAATGTAAACTGTAATCTAAATTTAAAATTTTTAATATTTTTAAATTTTTTTATTTTTTGACAGGTATGTGGGTTGGTCTGACTAATCCGTAATCCGTCTTGGGTTGGATTGGGTTGGAGATTTTTTAATCTACCAAGTTGGTGAGTTGGCCTGTCTCGCCCCGTCATATGACGGATTTTTAGTGGGTTGATATGTCCCATCATGGATTGACCAATTTGATAACTCTACATGTGGTATTAATGGAGTTAGTAGGGATAAAATAATAGAGTTAGTGGTTTAGATGGGTTATATTATTAACCAATAAATATGTTATTTATTTATTAATTGAATTTGGAGTTTAAGTTTGCTTGTTTTTCATTCTTCGAGCATATGAAAATATTATCTTTGCATTTTACGTTGATCTTCGAATCATCTCCGAATGATACATTACCATCAACTGATTCATCAAGTTATATAAATATGCTTCTTTTTCCACACATATGATTATTTGCACTAGTGTCTAGAGGCCACATTGTATCTTCGTCTCTTTCATTATATTTGTATGCGCAATAGGGTGGCATCTTCTTCTCTTATTTCTTCCATATAGTTAACTCTTTCATATACTTTATTTTAAATGATCTACACTCTCTAACATAATGACCAAACTTGTCACAATTGTAATACTTCATGTTGATTTCTATTGTTAGAGAAACTTTTATCCTTCTTAATTAGTTGAAGAGACGTCTTAAGAAGTTATTGAGTGGTCTCTTCATTTATCTTCTTTTTTTCTTCACAGGCTTGTAATGGACCTAAGAGTTATTCCATCATCATAACTTGTAGATCCTTTGGTATCTTCAATGATGGTTGTAATACTATTAAATCTTGAATTCAATAATATTTGAAGAATTTTTCAATAATAGTTATAATTTCTCACAATTTTTCTGTAGTTGATTAAAAATAGTAGAGACTCTAGAAAAATAATCTCTAAGGGTGCGTTTGGTTGGGGGTCATCCATGATTACCTTGGTTATATGATTACCAAGTAATCACATAACCAAGGTTATAGGGAATAAAACATAACCTAATGGTGTTTGGTTTAATCCTAGGTAATGAAACAAAACCTTGTTTGTTTGAAGGTTTTAATACATTACTTACTTTTACATTTACTATATCACCCCTAGTTCAATTATAATTATTTTTTACAACTAAATTAATTTATATTTAATTATTTTTAAAATTAAATATAATTAATAATTATAATATTAATAATATAATATATATTATAAATTTTAAAATTTTAAATTATTTTAAGAGAAACTCTAACAAATAGGAATAAATGTTTGAGCAAAATCGAATCGACCAAATTAAATAAATCGAAAACCGATTAGATATCCAACCTCTTCTTCTTGCAAAAATCACTGATCAAAGTGTTTTAGTTCTTTATGTTTACTCGAAAACCATTCTTTCTCATCAACGACACAATCGAATAAGCATCATCCAGTTTACCAATATGAGTCAACCCAGAGATGAGAGTGAAGTATGTCATAGAATCAGGGAAACCCCTTCCTTGATCATCTCATCAAATAATGTTGTCACCCTTCCTACATCGTTGGAATGAAGAAAAGCACCAATCAGGATGTTATAGGTGGTAGCATTGCCTTTAACTTCCAGCCACTCGACATTTTTTTGCCAAACAAAATCGAGAGCACTTTTGATCATCCCATTTCTGCACATTCCATTTAAAAAGGTGTTTAGCGTAACCACATTGACAGCCACCCTTTCCTTCTCCATTCGGGTAAGCAATTCATGAGCCATGTCCAACTCTGCAGCCTTGCAGAAGGCATTGATCAAGCTGGTGTAAGTCACAATGTTAGGATCACAAGCATGGCTTGATTTCATCCTATCAAGCAAGGAGAGACCATCCTGAAGCCTTCCTGCCTTGCAGAGCCCATCGATGAGAATGCTAAAAATGATTGGCACCCCCAAATCTGGGCTTGACATTGCGTCAAGCATGTTCAGTGCATCGTCGAGGCGACGAGATTTGCAGAGGTGATTGATGAGTATACCGAAGGTGACTACGCTGGGGCGCACGCCCAAACCTTTCATCTCCGAAAACAGAAGATTCATCCTTGCGAAGTCTCGAATTGCAACGAGGCTAGTCAAGAGGGTGTCAAACACAGGGGCCTCGATAGAGCCACTAGCATCCTTTACCGCGTCGAAGAAATACCAGGCCCCGGAGGTGGCGCCGCCGCGGCACAGCTTGTTGATGAACTGACTGAACAGGATGGCGTCGTGCGGAAAAAAATCCCATCTTGGCCATCTCGACGAGGAGGGCGAGGGACTCCTCGTTCAGGGGCTGGCTTCGCTTGGCCAGACCGGAGAAAACAATCGATCGAGCGGCGGCATCTGGCGGGGAAGTGGAGTGGTGGAAAGCATGCTGCGGAGGATCGACAAGGCGGTGGAGAACGGGTGAGGGGAGAACGGGTGCGAGAAGGAAGCTCCTCTTGCTCACTCGCTTGCCCACGTACACAAGCTCCCACGGCCGTCGGTGAGGGGAGAACGGGTGCGAGAAGGAAGTCGCTAGGGTTTTGGAGGCGGAGAACAGATACGAAGAAGGATGGCGGAAATGAGCCTGGTTCGGGAGTTTTAGGGCAGTAATTTGATGCATGTATAAAGGATATTTTAGGGATAAATTTTTTATTAACTCCGGAATTGAGAAAAACCTTACCCTGCTAAGGTTATCAGATTCCGGGTTTATAACTCATTTTGCTGATGTGTCATGACGTGGCAGTAATGCTATATTACTTAGGAATCCTTGATACTCTGAACCAAACAAGGTTATCATTGATAACCTTGGACAGATAACCAAGGTTATCAAAGATAACCCTCAACCAAACATCCCCTAAGGAGTGCCTCCATCTTGATACTCTAATTGTCATAGTTACTCATCTTGAGTACCTAAACTTGAAAGAGAATCATACTTTCATTCGATATGACTTGATATCATTTTGTTGGAAAGTTTTAACTCATTAGGACTTTACCCGGCATCAGCTCAACCTTAATTAGTCTTTTTTGATCGGTCAAGATTTCCCTTATAAGTGTAACATTCAATTCTCTTTCATTTATTAAAACGAATAATCCCAGTAGCCACATCTCTGGGCGGTCGGCCCGATCTCACGGAAGCTTCCCACCGACCACCAGGGTAAATCGGGAAGTGCATACGGCGGCCAATCCAGATGTCCAGCATCCTTTATTGCGTTCCCCATTGGAGGAAAATTCCTGTAAATACGCCGTAGCTGGGGATCGAACCGCGGGTCCCTGAGTTACAACTCGGATGTCCTACCGTTGCACCATTGCCCCGGGAACAAATGTAACATTCAATTCTCTTTCATTTATTAGAACTTTCATTACGTGTCTATTAAGATTTTCATTGCTAAAAAGTCAATTGAAATTCTCTAATTTTAAATGTTTAATTTATTTGATTCACTTGAACTTCCTATCATCAATTAAGTGCTTAATAATCTTAACTCGCTTGTATTTCATCCAATATCACTACAAAAAAAGAACGAATTAGCGACGGAATTATTCCGTCGCTAGTCGGTCGCTAATCGACATTAGCGACCGATTAGAGACGGAAACGATCGGACGCGAAAAATTTGGTCGTTGACGTCACTTTAGCGACGGAATTTATATTTCCGTCGCTAATTAACGACGGACATTAAAATTTAGTCGCAAAAAAATAGCGACGGAATAAAATATTCGTCGTAAAAATTTAGAGACGGATATTTATTAGTTCCGTCGCTAATTAGCGACGGATAATAAATTACCGTCGCTAAATCCGCTTAATGCCTACGTAAAAATTACCACAAATAGCGACGGATGTTTGTTGTTCCGTCGCTAAAGATTAGCGACGGCGGATTTTATTTCCGTCGCTAATTAGCGACGGATAATGCGACGGATAATATTTCCGTCGCTAATTAGCGACGGAACAAAAAAACATCCGTCGTTAATTCCAGAAAACTACACGTGTATTGCTCTTGCAAATAGCGACGGATACGAAAAAATCCGTCGGTAAAATTTGTATTTTTTTTAATTTTTTTTGTTTTCCTTTTTCCCTGTATACAATACATAACAATAAAACAATACATCTAATACAACATCTATCATAAATGTCCAACAATCCGCTAATACAACACAAATATCGAACAATCTGATACAATAACATCGATCAATATATCTGCATACACTGATACTGTCTAAAATGTCAAAATACAATATCTGTGCTGTTGAACAAGGCCTTGTCAAAGCTGTTCATTTGAAAATACAAATATGGAGATATTTTGAATCCTCTGTCAGCCATCTGTGCTGCTGGCATCACCAGTCTGTCCCATGGAAGTTTTCCATAATGCTTCCAAGCCTCATGCAAGCCTGCAACTTCCCCTGGAACAGCTATTGAGAGAGCACCACTTCCTTTAAGTGTAGCATTTCCAGCATACATATTCTGCAAGCATCGGCAAAGAAAAAAATTATTCCTTTTGAACAGAAACTTTTAAAATGCAATTCTCTTAATATTCACTTGAACTATGAAGTGGAAATTTGTAGAAGCCATATGTAAGAGAGAAATAAAGTATGTTTCGCTCATTTTGGTCAAGTGTTGAGAAAGTTCTTTGCTACCTCAACGAAACCATCAACCATGTCCTTCTTCAGCCAACTCCAATCCTTTAGCCTCCATGCCAGTTAGCTTACCGTCCAACATCATTAGTGGGTCCTGCAAGAAATAGCAAACTGTGATATATTCCTCTACTAGAGCTGAATAAAGAGTTGTAGTCATACAATTGCTAAGCTCATTTTGTTCAGAACACCTGCTGGATGATATCAGATTTGCTCACTGTGATAGCAAATTGGCCATTACTCCAAAAATCTCCAACAAGAGGTAGAATATAAAGGAATACCTGCTGGATGATATCAGTGGTAACTTGATTTGGGGAAGCATAGGCTGCCATCATGGTGCTTCAAACCAGCCTTTGTTTTTTTTTTTCCTGTCAAAACTCTAAATGCCTTCTCTCCACTCCTCTGTTGGTTATACTTGTAAGAGACAAGAGTAACAGGATATGAAAGGACAGGTAGTCACCTTCGGGTTTGTGCTTCAACGGAGGCAATTTATCAATAGTAAGTTGATCAACCATCTCTGTCAATTAGGATTACATTTGGACACTAAACATAAAGCATCAAGTAACTAGTAAATGTAGAGTTAATAAAGCATACAGGTGATGTTTAAGAGGATAGTTTTTTCACACAAAAAATGCTAAAGCACCAGCAGTAACAAAATATCATACAATAGTTTCAACAACCAGTAATAGTACTGTCACACAAAAAATTATAAAGCACCACCAACCCAGCTAAAAGAGAAGATCCTACAAAAAAGATAATAAAAATTGTTAGAACAGATATTTCATCTTCCAAATTAAACAGAAATTTCATCTTCCATATTCTACCAATAAGTTTTTGGATCCGAAAGAAGCTCGCCGGTATAAGAACCATATTACAAGATACAAAAATACAATGATATAAAGTTACGTACAAAATTCTACTTACCTCGCAGGCAACTACTGATCAGGGGCATTAGGGTCTTGAGTTTCATTGTTTAGGAAGTCTTCGAACGATTGAGTACAACCAGGTGGGAGTGGCGGTACACTCATGCTCTGTATCAATGCCCTCATCTCCGCTAGTTGTTGATCGTGTGACTTCTGGTGCGCCTCTAATGCGGATAGACGATTCTTTAAATCTTGATTTTCCTCTCTTAGCGATATCACCTCAGAAGAGGATCCACTGGGACGACCTCTGGCTCTGGGAGCCATCTCACGATCATACACCACCTTTGCCTGGGACCCTAAACCGTAGAGGCTGGAACTCTTTTTCCTCCCTCCGACCACCTCATAGTAAATTTGATTTATTTGGTCGGTTGTGAGAGTCTGTCTCTCACCTCCCTCAACAGCAGGCTGAGACGCCTGCTCAAATCTTGCATTCAATTCAGCCTGTTATAAATATGATAACATAACAATTAGGATTAAAAAAATAATTATTATAATGTAATGGTATATAAAGTTAAAATTACAAATCTTATACCTCAAATGCCTGCGCGCGTTTATCGACATATGTGCCATCCTTGGACTTATGAGTTTTCGAAAATATCTCCCAACAAGTAGGAGGCCGCTGTAAATCATGCTCCTGCGTACAAAAAATACAAATAAATTCAAAATCAAATAATTACTAATACAAATGAATCTTTATTATAAACTTACTAAGTCCAATGTGTGCTCTACAATCGATCGGGATCCAGCTGTATGCTTTGAGGATCCGGTGCTGGGCCCAGCCAGCTCGGTATTTCTATTGG
>NC_133873.1:1282055-1307058 GCF_044706935.1 Curcuma longa | reverse complement strand
ATTTTATACTCCTGTTTTGGTAATTGTGATTAAGTAACTTAACTTGAAACCTTAAGTTGCCATAATCAAAAAGGGGGAGATTGTTAGTGCAGGAAGCACTAGCAGGTCAAACCTATGTTTTGATTATGGAACTAGGATCAAGTTAAGTATGTGGTTTGACTAACCAGTTTGAAGTGAGTTTTCAGAGAACAGGTTAAAGTCCTAGTGTGGCTAGGCAAGAAGACTTGGCAGAGTCAACGTGCACCAGGCAAGATCTGGACTTGGGTCAGGAGGACCAAGTTGCAGAAGGCTGGACTTGGGTCAGGAGGACAAGTTGCAGCAGAAGGCTGGACTGATCAGGAGGATCAGTTGCAGTTAAAGTCCTGGGGGGCAACGACAGAGCCGAGCACAAGTCCAACAAGTCAGGAGGACTTGGTTGGCATCAGGTAAATTCTCCCGAGTGGAGTGGGTGAAGACGCGTTCCTACGAGGAACTGTAGGCGCCGGTCTAACCCAGGATCTCACCGGAGATCCGAAGTTAAGACTCGGAGTTGGTTCAGCGAACCGACTCAATATCTTTTATATATGTTAAGCTAACTTTTGTGCAGGAAGAAAAGCCGACCAAAACAGGCCGAAAATCTGATTTTCGGACCTGGAGTCGACCCAGATGGGTTCTGGAGTCGACTCCAGCCGAATCAGCCGGAAGTCAAGGTTTGCGCGTCGAGTTGTCTGCCAAATCGGCCTGGAGTCGACTCAGATAACAATTTGAGTCGACCCAGAGTCAAAGTTAATCGTCTCTGCCGCCACCGCTGCTGGAGTCGACCCAGAACAAGCACAGAGTCGACCCAGAGTCAAGATTTGATCGTCTCCGCCGCCAACGAAGCTGGAGTCGACCCAGAATGCAAGCTGAGTCGACCCAGGCGAGATAAACGTTAACAGAGATAAAGTTTGATCTGCCACCTCAGCTGGAGTCGACCCAGATGGCGATCTGAGTCGACTCAGGTCGCCTATATAAGGCACCCGCGAGCAGGTAAATACAAGACAGTAATGAAAACTCCATACAGTCGATCTTTTATACCCGCTTCAAGATATGATGACGAATCTCAATCTTGGGATAACCATTTTACACGGCTTATGTTTACTTCAATTTTATTCTTGTACATATGAAGTGAGATTTTATCTTCTTACTGCAAATTTCTAAGTTGTTTTGTTTCACTCATATAACTATTTGGTTTATTTAACTTAATAGTAAGTATTTATAATAATCAAATATTACAATAATATTTTTTAATCAATATATTTTATATTTAAAAAAGTACCAAAATTGTATTGGCATGACATGATACCGAAACCGTATTGTTTCGATCATAAATCGAAACTCCGATACAGTTCAAAATTTTAAATCATGCTTTGGATGTCTTAAAGACTCTAATCCCTAGTATTATATCCTTTAACCCATATCCTTTATATTGAAAAGTTTCATTAATATTTCCTTGATTGTCTTTATTACAGTATAACCACTACCCATGATTACCATGTTGTTAACATATAGACATACTATTACATATGCCTCAGATATGCTCTTTTTGTATGTACACTAGTCAAACTCATTAATTTGAAAATCCTTTGAGGATATTACTTTATTATTATTTTTGTGTATTATTATTGCTACTTTTAAGCCAATATAATGATTTAACAAGTTGCACACCTTGGTCTCTTGACCTACAACAACAAACCTTTTGGATTATTCCCTGTAGATCTCCTCCCTTAACTCTTTATTCAAGAAGGTTGTATTCTCATCCATTTTGTAAATTTCGAGGTTGAGTGTTATTGCAATAGTGATTAATACTCAAATCAATGTGATCCTCGTCGAGTAGGTATTAAAATAGTCAAAGTCTTCCTCTATTTATAACTTATTATTTGATATGCAAAGAATCACATCTTTTATTGAAAGATGAGGCATATTTATATACAGAGCTAGAAATCTATCTTAGGTAACTATCTACAAATAAGAAGTTATTTAACAACTAGCATAATTGACAAATATATACAGATATATATTGCTATATACAACTAACAGATATATACTACTATAGTCTATAGACAACTAACACATATATACAGATATATATACGACTAACACTCCTTCTCAAGTTGGAACATAGATATTAATCATGCACAACTTGTTACAAAGATAATCAATCCGAACCTCATTTAGTTTTATGAAGATGTCTCCTAATTGTTTATCAATCTTCACATATCCTATAAAAATCAAGTTTTGTTGAATCTTCTCATAAACAAAATGACAATCAATTTCAATGTGATTGGTTCGCTCATGAAACACAGGATTCGATGTAATATGAAGAAAAGCTTGATTATTATACCACAGTTTTGTTGGTACTGAAGGTTTGAGTCCTACTTCAAGAATTGATATATTTACATTATCTCATACGTAGACTGTGTCATAGCTCTATATTCTGACTCTGCACTGGATCATGACATAACGTATTGCTTCTTACTCTTTCATGAGACTAAATTTCCTCCAACAAAAATACAATAACTTGAAGTAAATCTTCTATCCATTTTGGAACCTGCCCAATCTGCATATGAAAAACATTCAATGAGTGGTTCCATAATTTGCATACATGATATCCCGTCCGAGTGCTCCTTTCAAGTAACACAAAATTTGCTCTACCGCTGTCCAATGATGAACTGTTGGAGATGACATAAACTGACTGACAACACTAATCGTATATGCAATATTTGGACGAGTTACAGTAAGATAATTAAACTTCCCAACCAACCTTCGATATCTCTTAGGATGTTTAAATAGTTCCTCATCTTTTGTGAGGTGCATGTTCTGAGTCATTGGAGCACTACAAGTCTTTGCCTCCAATTTTTCTGTCTCAGTTAATAAGTCGAGGACATATTTTTTTGAGATCGAAATATACCTTTTTTACTCCTTGTAACTTCAACATCCAAAAAATACTTTAGCACTCCCAAGTTCGTATGAAACTGAGTATAAATGAAAGACTTAAGAGATGAGATTCCCATAGTAACAATATCATCCACATACATAACTAATAGGATGATACCAACTCTTGATTGCTTGTAGAACATAAAATGGTCAGATTTGCTTTCCATCATACCCAATTTGTCAACAACCTAACTAAATTTTCCAAACTAGGTACAAAGACTCTGTTTCAAACCATATCAAGATTTTCGAAAACGACAAACTTACCCCGACTTCCCTTGAGCAACAAAATTAGGAGGTTGCTTCATATATACCTCCTCCTAAAGATCTCTATGAAAAAAAAAAGAAATTGATGTAAAGGCCAATGATGAATAGCAACCATCGAAATAAACAATCAAACAGATATCAATTTTACAATAGGAGAAAAAATATCAGAATAGTCCACACCATAAGTCTGAGCATAGCCCTTTACAACAAGTCAGGCTTTCAATCTGATAACCGAGCCATCCGGATTGGCTTTAACTATGAACACTCATTTGCATCCTATAACCCATTTCTCTGAAGGGAAATCGATTATGTCTCAAGTATCATTGTCATCTAAAGCATTCATCTCCTCTGTCATTGCATCATACCAACCAGGATAAGACATGGCTTCACGGATAATTTTAGAAATAGAAATAGAGTCAAGTGAAGCAATAAAAGAACAAGAGGAAGACGACAAGTCGTTATAAGAAACAAAAGAATAACTAGGATAAGTATACTGGTGTTTACCTTTGCGTAACGCAATAGAGAGATTGTCGCTCAGGACTAGATCTACTGACGAAGGAGGAGGTACAGAATATGAATCAAGAGGTTAGCGCATGGAGTAGACTTGAATAATAGGAGGCTTGACAAGATCTGGTTCTGAGATAGGTGTGGAGGATTTGAAAGAATATACCAACAAATCATCATCCTCCCCTAACGAATCGGAATAAATAAAGACTAGAAATAAGATGTATCTTCCATGAAGGTAACATCAATTGAAACTAGATATTTGTTAATACTAGGACAATAACACCTATAACCTTTCTAAAGACGAGAATAACTAAGAAAGACACACTTCAAAGACTTAGGATCTAATTTAGTGTCATGCGGACGAACATCCCAAACAAAATAAGTGCTACCAAATATCTTATGGTTAACAGGAAATAACTTATTGAGAAAAAGTATTTTGAAATAGATCTTACTATAAAGAATAGAGGATGACATGCGGTTAATGAGAAAACATACTGTAGAAACTACATCAGCCTAAAATATTTTAGGAACATTTATTTAAAATAAAAGAGCTCGTGTAATTTCAAGAAGATGTATGTTTTTGCGTTCTGCCACATCATTTTGGGATGGAGTATTAAGACAAGAGGTTTCATGAAGCAAGTTATTCTGACTCATATACGATTGAAATAAATCGGACATATATTCTTTGACATTATGTACAGATAGACACATTGAATTGAGTTTTAATCTGAGCACAAAATACATAAACAGAAAAAATAACTCAGAACGATTTTTCATTAAAAATAACCAAGTTACACAAAAATAATCATCCACAAAAGTAACAAAGTATCTAAATTTAGGTTTAGACAAAATAAGACAAGGACATCAAATATCAGAATGAACTAATTTAAAAGGAATAGTAGCACGTTTATTGAATTTAGGGCTCGAACTACAACGATGATATTTTACAAAATGACATGACTCATAATCTAATGAAGATACTTTACTATATTATGGACAAAACTTCTTTAGCAAAGGGAGAGATGGATGACTCAAGCTACAATAAGCCTCAAAAGGAGAGGAGACACTCGAGCAAGCAAAAGAATTTAGAAGTGGTATGTCAAGAATGTAGAGGCCTCCAAATTCATGTCTTTTACTAATAATCTTCTTCGTCATAAGATCCTGAAATAAACAATGATTAAGAAAAATGAGATACAACAGTTAAGATTATGAGTTAGTTAACTAACAGAGAACAAATTAAAGGATAATTAGGTAAATGTAAGATCGATGACAGAGGAAGCAAAGGGGTAAGACTAATAGTGCTAGACCCACGAACACAAGATAGAGATCATCAGCTAAAATAACAGTAGGATTGTTAGCTTTGGACTAAAAAGTAGAAAAGCATTAGAATTACCTAATGTTAAAATTATCTTATGCAAAAAAGAAAACATGTACATGGGTTTATATAGCCAACATAACCCTAAGATCATAAGAAAAAAGACATATCTACCCCTGCTTTTCACAACACTCCCCCTCAAGTTGAACATATATATCAAACATGTTCAACTTGCTAAGAACAGAATTAAACATAGTTTGGGGTATAGCCTTTGTAAACATATCAGCAAGTTGGTCCTCAGATTTGACATAAGGCAAACATAATTCTCCAGAGTCAAGTCTCTCCCGAATAAAATGTCGATCAATCTCGATGTGTTTAGTCCGATCATGTTGTACTGGATTATTTGCAATATTGATTGCAGCTTTGTTGTCACAATATAGCGTGAGCGTAGGGATAACAAAGAGCGTGGATGACTACAACAAGACTTCACAGCCCAAATCCAGCCAAAGCTCGGGGGAGAGACAGCGGCGCCGATCCAAGCCTAGGAACCCAAAGCCCACCCGAGGAGAGGGAGAGGGTTTGGGCGTGCAAAGGACAAAGGGCTTCTACGGCAAGGAGAAGGAAGGCGAGGAGGCCACCAGCGGTAAGGCGAGGTGAGAAAGGCTCCGTTGAAGAGGCCGGAGAAGAATCTGCGAAGGAAGAGCGACCACTCCTTTGCGAACACGAGCGCAACGAAGCGGCTGATGGCGATAAACCTGAGCGCCGCTCGCTCGCTCGATCTCCAGAAGAGAGAGAGAGAAGAGAAGCGCCGGCGACGGAAGATGCAAAGAAGGTGATCCCGGAGTCGGTGTTGTGCCGGCGATGGGATTAGCCCGAGCTTCCTTCGGGTGGCGGTGGAGTCGCTTGCGCGAAGGTGGGGATCAGCCGAACCGATCACGACGCCGAAGAAGGAGCAACCTCTCCGTCTGGATCGAGAGGAAAGACGCCGAAGGAGAAAGCCCTGCCTCCGTCTTCGAAGCGGCGCCAAGCAGAAGCAGAGGTTGATCGCGACGTGAACCGGCGCAAGAGAGAAAGAAAACGGGGAATTAGCCGATCGGGGGAAAAGCCAGCGCCGCGTAGCACAGGAGAGAGGAGAGGAGAAAAAAAATTAGGGTTTTGGAAAACGGTGCTCTGATACCATGTTAAAATTATCTTATGCAAAAAAGAAAACATGTACATGGGTTTATATAGCCAACATAACCCTAAGATCATAAGAAAAAAGACATATCTACCCCTGCTTTTCACAACACCTAACATATAATCTGTGACACCAGAATCAATGATCCCTTTGGAGGATGAGGAAAGAAGACACTCGTTGTGTTTACTTGAATCAGCAATAGCAGTGATAGAAGATAATGAAAATTTGAGTGATTCCTGATATTGTGAGAACTTGACAAATTTATCTACAGAAATAAGGACGGATTTATCAGAGGCCTCATTAGTGGACGCAATATGGCCAAATGTTTTTGTTGATTTTTGTACTGAAGCTTTCTACAATCAAACTTCGTATAGTCTGCCTTACGACAACAATGGCACACAATACCAATAAAATTCGTCATTCGAGTTTCAAAGTTCTAAGAGTCACCTTCTTTGTTTCCACTGTAACTAGTCGATCTCCCAGGCATATAATTAGTATTACGACTTACCAAGGCACCACTAAGTGGAATAAGTGCAGTATTTTATGTATGTAGAATGCAACTAAATATATCTTGTAAAGAGGAGACCTCAGAACCAGAGAGAACTTATGACTTAGCAGACTCAAAGTCAGAAGATAGGCCAATAAGAATGCTTATGATAGTCTTCTATTCTCGTTGGCGTTGTTGAATTTTCATATCAGGGGTTAAAGGGCACCAACATATTAAGCTCCTCATATATCTTCTTAAATGCCATAAAATAATTGATCAAGGATTGATCTTATTTTTCCATACAGTAAAAAGCTTTGCAAACCTCATACATAAAGGAGAGATCCCTTTTTCTAGAGTACAAAAATTCTAAATAATTCATCAGTTTTTTAACAAACTCACAGTGATTAATCAAACCAATTATCTCACTATCAATAGAATTCTGAATCTGAAGGAACAAGCGAGTATCCTCTCTAAGTCATATCTGCTTTGAATTATCTTTAGGAAGATCAACAGTTAAATGACCATCTTTATCAATACTTCGTAGATAGAAGCGAACAGTCTTACTCCAATCCAAGTAATTTGAACCATTTAGCTTGTGGTCTGTAATTTTAGACATCACAGGAACTACATCCATCACAATAGATGACTTATTTTCAACCATAAGACCTTGAAACCCAGAAAAAAATAACGGAAGACTAAAATAGAGAATACAAAGCAAAATACATACTACGATCTGAACTGTCCAAAGGAAGCCCACAAACAAGGATGTGTCCATAAGCATCGGCATGTGAAACCCTATTTCTAATCTCTAGTGTGGTTCTGATACCATGCTATTTGAGATGAAAAGAGTCACACCTTTATTGAAAGATGAGACATATTTATATACAAAGTTAGGAATCAATCTTAGGTAACTATCTGTAATTAGGAAGTTAATTAAGCTAATTAACAGCTAGCATAATTAACAGATATATACACGATTAACATAACCCTTGGATACAAGTTGGACCTTATATTTATGTTTTTCTTTAGAGTTCCTTTACACCTCCCATGACTTATTATTTAGTGCGAGATATACCAAGTATGATTTTGCATAATGGATTCTATTTTGCTATTTATATCCTCCTCCACAATGGAGCTTCTAGACTCAATAGTTCTTCCATAAGCATCCTTGGTTCATCTTCTTCTATATAAGTAAGAAAAATAGGTTGAAAGTTTTAGTCAATTTCTTCCTCTTGTTGTGTCTTGGTCCTTCATTGGCTTGATGATTGCTAATTGTAGACTTATAAGTTCTTTTACGAGAACTTACTTCATTCTCATATTTATGTGGAAATATTTCTTCAAAGAATACCACATTCCTTGATTCAATAATTGTATTTTCATACACGCCCATCATTTTTTATTTGTGAATTAGAAAATAGTACATACTATTGTTACATGTATATCTGATAAATATGCAATTGATTATTTGGCCCCTAAGTTTTACTTGTTTGGTACTAAGTACTTCTACCTTTTTCAAACACCAATTATAGGAAGGCTTATGACTTTTCCACTACTCAGAATGTTTTGCCCCTATCATGGTAGGCTACCTTGTATAGAATATGGTTTGTTGCGAGGATGGCTTTCCCCCATAAATTTTGACATAATCCTAATCTTATCAAGATATCATTCATCATCACTTTTAGTGTACAACTTTGACATTCTACAATATCTTTAAATAAGGTGAGTAGGGGTAGTCATTTAGTGAATGATGCATGATTCAGAGTAAAATTCTTTGAATAGTATCCTATATTCTCCTCAATCATTATAGATGATCTTAATTATTTTGTTTAGTTATTTTTCAACATAATTCTTGTAGCGCTTAAACACTTCAAGGGCCTTATTCTTAATTCTTAGCAAGTATACATGATAGTGTCTTGTATAACCATCAATAATGGTAATAAAGTACTTCTCTCCACCTCATTTGTATGAACTTTAGGTTATAGATATTACTATGCGTAAATTTTAGAGGTGTAATGCTCCTTTCTACCAAAGGAAAGGGTAGTTTAGCTAATTTAGTCTCTAGACAAGTCTAACACCTATGTGTTTGAGTTAAACTCAAGTTTCACTAATAAATTCAATCATATTAATTTGTGTAGAGTATCATAATTGGCAGGACCTATATTGTCATGCCATAAATTATGACTCAGCCAAATAAAAAAAATAATCCCCTCTCTCAAGATATTTTTTCCTACAAAGTCAACATTCTCTGTAAGTAACCCTTGTCCAATTTCATGCTGCTCTACATTAGTAGTAACCCAAATATTATAATCTTTATTATATCAGTACATCCATTAACATCAATCCTCTGCTTGAAGACAACTTGAGTATGTCTTTTCCTAGACCTACAATCTTTGACTTGGATGAGTTGCCCAAGTAGAGATCTCATATAGAGATCAACGTATAGGAAGAGACCATCTCTTTGTCTACGAAGATGTTGTGTATCACTCTCATATGATCCGACAGTTGCTTAGGGTATCGACCATGTTAGCTTCAAATACCACCATGGTAAGCATGAGTTTTGACACTACAATCGTGAGTGATTCTATCTCAGCAATGTACACCTGACCTTGAGGCTTCTACTTTTGGTTGCTTGGTTTCTTCTTCTTAGAGAGTGATCTTTTTATTTTGTGGTTAAGTTTCCTATTGTTGTTGTAGTTCCCCTTGAACCTTTTGACCTTCTGGCTTTGGCAACTAAGGGTGAATCCTCTTCTTATTGATTCTTAGCTTGACTAGTTGGAACAATCCCATTGGAATCCTTTTGTTGGCTCTCTTTTCATATATGCTATTCTCCTCTATTTAAAGCCAGACTATAAGGTCTTCTAGTCACATCTCTTTGCACTTATGCTTGGTATAATTCTTAAAGTCATTCCACATTGATGGTTGCCTTACAGTAATCATAACCACCAAAAAAGTTTCACAAATTTTCATATCTTCAAAATGAATCTGCTACATAATTACCTATAACTCTTGGACTTTACTCATCACGAATCTCAAATCTCTAATCTTGAAATCTAGGAATTACTGAACTATGAATTTCCTTATGTTGACATCTATTGCTTTATACTTTTTATCGAGAGAATCTCAAAAACTTTAGTCATCATTGTTAAACTACACACAGTGTACAACCCTATCATTTAGCCTATTGAAGTTGTAATTCTTAATATAGAAAGTCATTCTTTTTCTATATGATCAATGTGTCCTTCACTTGAGGGTTATGGTTGGACATGGTAGGAGCTTCTCACTATAAAAACTTGATGAGGTTCAATGTCATTGGTCATATTTTTGCAACCTCTTAAAGTCAATCCAAGAGATTTTCTCTAGTTTCTCCCTACAGGACTTTAGCCCACGATGGTCATGACTATGAAATAGTCATCAAATTTGTTGTTAAAATATGTCATTATTGATCCAACTAGCTCTAGTTGAATGGTGAACTCATCATCTAGTCGGCGCTTAGTTCGATGTGGTTATCTGTATGGCGGCATGGGTCACAACTAGTAGTTAGTTGCCCCCGGGGCATAATTGAGTTGGTTACGACGGAGCAGAATTGTTGAAATAGGCAAGGGTTGAATCTCGGCGAAGTCAAGGCAATGTTCTCCTCCGTTGTGGCCAACTGCAGCTTCTCGATTTATCTCCTCACAGATGATCGTGGGGCCGACTGTGTGGAGCCGCTGGGGTGGCGAATTCCATCTTTTGCTGAAGTAGTTAGTTGATGCACCCCTTTGGATTAGTCAATGCTATAGTTTAAAATTTCGACCCATACCGAAGTCTCAATCCAAGATCGGAACGATATGGTTTTGATACTATATTGTGTCGTGCCAATAAAGTTTTAATACTTTTTCTATTTTTTAAATATTAGTGTATATTAATTTAAAAATTATTATTATTAATATTTGATTATTATAAATACTCACTATTGGTTTTATTTCAGGTGTTTATTGCTCTCACAACTTCAAATTATTCTTGAAATTAAATGTAACTTTTAATATATTTTTTGTATTTCAAAAATATTTAAAATTATCAATCTAATTTATGAATTTAGATAATATGAAATTTTATATTATCCAGTAAAGAGAAGACAGTACTCCAGTTTTGACTTATTAATAAAATGTATATTCTATTTATATATATAGCAATTATTGTATTTAAAAATAAGTTATATATTGATTTTATATAAGTTCTCAATTATTAAATAATTTAATATTATTAGACAAAAACAAATAAATATATATTTTTAAAGAAATTTGATTATATCAATAACTCGAATTAAAATTGATACATCATAATATATTACCTTATTAATACCAAAGGAGTTGTGTGAATCAAATGAAAGCATTGGTTCATGCAACATCTTGGTTAGATCAATTTCATAGTTCTCCAATATCCAAATTAAATAATTATCCCATGATATGCAATATTGATATGATTTCTCTGCATGCCCATTAACATGTCTCGAATCACCACTGGAAGTTAGACTTGAATTGACACCACTGGAATCGAAATTGGTGCAGGCATAGGATAAGGATAAACATATGTCCCCTAGCTCTAATATAATAGATCATCATATGCATCAGAGAAATAATAAGAGACTAATAGTATAATAAACTTCGATCAAAATCAATCTCGACTAAACCCTCTCACATATCTCGATAATTAAAAACTTTCTTTTGTTTATCACTCTTATATCTCTAGCATGTATGGCACCCTTATATTGTTAATAGCTCTAGTTCCATAATCATCATCTTGGATTGCATGCATGTAACTTTTCTCACATATCCAAGGCTTTGGTGTTAGAGTCAGGGAACATAAGTTTTACAACCACCATGTGCATCACCACTGTCATCACTTTCATGAGTACTTGTACTACTTTTGGCATTGATATCATCATTTCAAACTTCTCGTTGAACTATAGTGTCAGAATCGAGTGAATTTTTACTAACTCTCAATTGACTTATTCCTTTAAAAGTAGGATTTTTGCCTTTTCGTTGTCTTTAGTAAAAATTGCAGGAGCTTTGCGTTTGCCTTTATCTACTAACTTTGGTTGGGTTTGAGGTTGGGATGTTTGAGAACATTCAGGCCGAGATCTAGAAAATCGAAATTCTTAACTAAAAGTTTCATCATCATCATCTTCCTCATAGACATCTCCTCTAGTTTATACTTTTCCAATCTAATGAGTAAGAAATTGAAATGGACGTGGTAGATCTCCTATTTCATCAAGTAATGGATTTTCAACTTCAATAGCGCTCCACCAATCTATTATTGGATTATCCTCAATTTGGGCAAATCCAATATCAAATGGGTCTACATCACTAAACTCTTGTTCTTTCTTCTCCAATTATTGTTCTTAGTTGAAGATGCATATTATAATGAACATAGACCATCTTCTCCAAGCGACGATAAGAAAGACGATTTCGTACTTTTGTATGAATGAGCGAGAAAGTTGACCAATTTCTTTTGCAACCACTTAAAGATGTTGTTTGTGAGAGCCAACCTTTTTCAAATTTAGGATTGATCCTGTATATTGTAACTACCACTCAGCTATAAAATAATTAAGAATAAAATTAAAATAGTTTTTATATTTAATGACAATAATTTGTAATAATTTTTGCTATATTTATCTGCATCCATTTTATATCTGTATGACTCTGTAAAAGGATTGCTAAAAGAATCATATGCCTTTCATAATAATCTACTTTAATTAATAGTCTCAACAACTAATTCTCTATTTGTTTGTAGTCTTGATATTACATTTATAAGGGCTACTAATAGATCTTCATTTGTGGCAAGATTATAACAATATTGATATATCAAATTGAGATAAAAATCTAAAATAATTAAATATATATAATTATTAATAGCAATATTAAAAATTTTGTCATTAAAAAATACATACCTGCTAAATGAATATGTTTTCCTATTTTGTTGTCTCATCTTACAGCAATTATATCAATATGATATTGATACTTGATTGGTGATTGTAGACGTCTTTTAATTTCCTCGTTTACTTCATAAATTAGGTGATAAGCGTAGTCTATTTGTGTCTTCTTATCCATATCGACTTTAGATAGAACAACATACAAGGGATATATTGCTATAAGAATATTTGTAATATAGTCCCAAAATCTAGCAAATATAGTAATTTTTTGCACCTCCCAACCTTTAGTCGTGTTAGAGTATTGAGAGACTTCCCAATCCTTCAAAGTGAATATGACCTTCAATCTAATTTTTTTCTGAAACAATGACTTTAACAGGAGAACATGAGTCGCAAACCTAGTTGCTCCTAGTTGCAGAATCTCCCTATCAATAAATTTCCTATTAATCTGTGGATTCAATGATGATTATAGAGAAATTTTGTTAATGATTGACTTCTTTTCACTACCTTCTTCACTATATCGAGTTTATCGATATCAGCCATCATTAAATCAATACAATATGTTGTGCATGGTGTCCAAAATAATATTTAATACTTTTGTTCCAATAACTCTCCAGCCCTCTTGAAGTCGACACTACTGTTTGTAATCACCTACACTATATGTTTTATACCTATCTCTTGAATTACATTATCCATCAAACAATATATGTAAAATGCATCATGATAGTCTACAGCTGCATTAACAGATTTATGAAATATCACATTTCTATTATAGTATAGCAGAAAGTTGATAATACTCATTATCCAATCTAGCTATCACACATCAATATAACCACATGTAAGCACCATTAATTCTTGCATAATAGGATCCAAGTTTTAATCTCCTCCACTTGTTCATCTAAATATGGACTAACAATTTCATATGCAATCGGAGGTTGAATACCAAGATCAGATTTTTGAATGTTAAACACAATGTTGTAGTAGTATGTGTTGTTTGCTGCATCGGGAGAAATTTGATTAAAATAAAAAAAATTTAACAATACTTTGATCGATTAATTTCTTCTCCTCCCTTGTATAGGCACCATCAATCCTAATCTGTTTACTAACTTGGTCTGAGAATGTCAGTGGATTAATATCAGCAATATTAATTATGCACCTTCGTCCCATAGAAGGAAAGAAACAACCAATGTCACCTTGTGTTGAAGTAACACAAACATTTGCACTCCTCCCCAATGTTGTAGTAGTTAAGCCACTTCTACTCGCACTAGTTGATCCACTTCCATTAGTGTCAACTATATTACCACTATATCGCATATGTTTCTCATATTCATATTGAGTTCGAGAGGCACTAAGAGCTGCTAAAAGTTCTTCATTTGGGCCTTCACCATGACCTTCAAATTCATCATAAACTGATTCTCTAGAGCTCCACCTATAAAAAAATTTCACGTTGTTGTTATTATACTTTAATTCTTTTTTGTCATCAAGTTGCTCTTTGATTATACGACATCTTGAGAATCTTTTAGATATTTAGAAACATCTGGATATCCACTAGTAAGATGGTGTTTTATGTGTATGGCCCCACCATCATATCCAATCATATTGCAATGCAAATATTGCCAATGAAATCGATTATCTAATCGACACATGTGTCTCTAAGCTAGATCATACGATTATTATTTTGGTATCATTACCTATGCATTATAAAAAATTAATAGCAAAAAGATCAAATAATTCATAATTACAACATTAACAAAATCAATATAAGAAAATAATCTGACAAAAAATGACAAGAATATCTAATTTTAATAAAAATAAAGTAAATACCTTCATATAAAAATATTATTTAAAATTTTTAAATAACTATTAAACTGAATGATAGAATTTTTATCTTAAGATAAAAATTTTTATATTCATAGATGTGGAGATTAATAAGATTAAAAAATCAATTAATAAATATTATAATTATATTATTAAGCATCATTTTAATTAATTAATTATTAATTTATATAATATATATTTACATAGTTATAGTATATAATATATATTGAAAATTACAATTTATATATTTATATATAGTTCTAAAACTAAATTTATTCAAAACATCTAAAATCATATATTTTTAAAAATTATTTAACAAATTAAAAAATAAATTATTTATTAATTTTTAAATATTTTTTTAAATTTAAAATTCTTTTAAAAAATAATTTAAAGTTTGATTTATTCGAATGAATTTAAAACTTTTAGTTCATAAACAATTTGCTAGTCCTCATACAATCTTCTAATCTACCACTAGTTAAGTAAAATATTTTGTGTGCCAAGTAAAAAATCTGACATTAATATAGAGAATAGTTAATAAAAAAGATTTACAATAAGTTATAACAAGACTCCTTTAATAGTTTTACAATAATCTAATAGGATATTTTCTTATTTTTTTACTTTAATTTATTTGTATTTTTTATTTAATATAAAAATATTAATTTATGTACAATTATTATATAAATTAACTATTAGTTCATTTAATTAATTATAGCATCCACAACCCACTCCCATTATAACACTCTCCACCTCATTAAAAAGCATAGGGGTCACTGCCACATACTCGTTATAATAACATATCTCTTTCATCTACATTCCTTTTAACATTAACACTCATTATTTATGGGTCGCACCGTCCACTCAATCATCTTAAAATTATATCATATTACAATAACTAACCATTTTATTCAATTTTTAATTTTAAAATTTATAACTTTTTAATAAAAGTTAAAACTAACCGTTAATAAAATTTTATTCAATTTTAAAATAGTCATTAAAATTAACCGTTTTAATAAATATAATTTAAAAAAATACACGTGGGGTGAGTCAGCCTCGTGGCTGGCCCACCCCACTTTTAATTGAACGTGTTCAACTGGAGGGGTGTTATAACACCCCTCCACAATGGTGTTTAACACCAATGGGATGTTAATAACACCCTGTTAGAGTATCCATTGTGAATGCGCTTATTGATTTATATAATATATATTTATATAGTTACAATTTATAAATATTCCGTATAATATGTATATTAAATACTATAGTTTTTATATATATATATAGTTTATATTACAATCTAAAATTAAATTTATTTAGAAGATTTAAATTTATATTTTTTTACATTTTTTTAACAATTAAATTTTTAGAATTATTCATAAAATTCTAAAATTATTTATAAATTTTTAAAAGTTTTCAAATTTTAAATATTTTTTAAAATTTTAATCTATTTTTAATTTATAAAATAATTTAAAGTTTGATTTTGAATAAATTACAAATACGAATTCAAAATTTTTAATTAAAATATTTTTATTTTTTTACTTTAATTTTTTATAAAAATAATAAAAATAAAAATTTATATAAACTAATTATATTAGTTAATTAATTACTAATTTATATAATAATAGATATAGTTACAATTTATAGTAATTAATTATTAATTAAAAATTATATATATATATATATATATATATATATACAGTTACATATATATATATATATAATTTAAATAATATATTTTATAAGAAAATAGATAACACTAAATAATAGATATAACATTGATTATAACATATAAATTTATATTTTATGTTAATAAAATAGTTTTAATTAAAACTATTATATTAAATTTTTAATAAAGCCCAAATATCCCAATTCCCCTTTTCTCCCGCTAGCAATTATTCCTCTTCGTCTGCTCACGATTCCGCCGCCAACTTTCTCCTACTCTTGATTCCGCTATCAATTGTGATTTTTTAGTCAACCACCCACTTCTCCCCGCTCCTCAAATAATAAAATTGAAATCTATAAAAATTTACTATCGTACTTGGTTGTCTGAAGAGTGGTCGTCATGCCACCACTATTGATCTCCCATCGGTCACCCTAACCAATGCTTCCAAGTAAATCTTCATCGTTTATATAACTTTTTTTATTCACCATAGTCTTATGATCGATAGAAGGAATCGAATTGATTGCTTCTATCGCACACTGTGCCACAACTCGACGCACGCGAGAACGCACACGAAATTCTCATGCGAGTTGTGCCAGTAGGGTACTGGTGTTGGTTCCATGTCGGAATGGTAAAATCGTCCTTATCAAGTGACACGACTCAATATTTCAAACCATGATCAATGCACCCCCTTTAGGTATAGTTGTCACTAACATAATATCATTGGTCGTCGAGTCACAAGTTCGGTGAGTCAACACACCCTCTCGAGTAAGTAGTAGGTCAAGGCAAGGGTTGGACCATTTTTCTTTTGGTGATATTATCCCTCCTAGGTTATTATGATTTATTGGCAATCGTTTCCTAAAATACAATAACCTTTAACTTAGAATATGATCACTTTAGCATGTTCCTCCGGTTGATGATGCAAAGGCATGAGACTGAATGTTTGCGACCTTCCCTTAACATTCATACGTTAGTCACAATGTTTGACCTTATCATCCATTAGAGCAATGATGCGCATGGCTAAAATTGTTGCACAAGGCGCATCCCTTCAGCTCCCGTGCAACTCAACAATGAATGCAAGGTGGTCCCTCTGATTTGGTGTGACAGTGAATGTGAGGTAGTCCCTCTAGCTTGGCACAATAGTGAACACGAGTCAATCTCTCTAGCTTGGTCTCATGAGAACTAGCACCACATACTCGAATTAACATTTGTTAATTCGCTTCCATAAACCACGCTTGTGTACAAGGTCATATTTTTGTTCAATCAAATCAGGTCAATCACTGTCGACACTCAAATAGTTTTTGGATATTAATGTTTTATTCATCCAATTTGTTTACAATGGTTTACACTTGTGAAATAGTCTGGTCTTACACCTATTTGATTAAATATTGGTTACTAAAAATAAATTTCTGAAACTTATAGTAGATTATACTAGAGACAAACATAGCCATAAAGGAAGAAGGAAAAAAAAACTGCAGTAAATTCATAACATAGTTGCAGATTTAGTTAAACTGATGCCAGCTCGATGATTAAATCTCCTTGCTTATTTAAGTAACATTGATTACTGACCAAGAAAGATTTAAGTTCACTTCAGATAACTAACCAGTGTCCCATATTGTAAGCTTTATTTTCATGTCATCCAATGTAAGAATCTTGGTCTTGAAATCAACTCCTACGAGTTCCAAATGAAATCATCAAAAGAATGCGACTAAGTTGTTGTCCATATCAAACAAGAACACGGAGCTGCATGCCTTATGGATTTCAGGACGAGAGTTAAGGAGGAAGGGGTATACTCACCGATTGTTGGGGACGGAAGGCCACCTTGATTATCGGAGGTGTAGTTGAGGATGATGCTACTCTTACCCACCCCGGAATCCCCTATCAGCACTATTTTGAACGTGTAATCATAGCCTTTCTCCTGAGCCGAAGATGAATTCACTTCCATTCTGATTCTGTACTGCTGCAACAAGAAGAAAAAAAGGGTTTTTCCCCCTTCGAAGCGTCCCTCGATCTCTCGATTTGCTGGTAACAATGGTGGTTAGACCATCTCCAACCCATATCACCAAATTTGGTGTCATTTTCACACCAAAATGGTGCAATTTCAACACCAAACACTATTTTAACTCCAACCCACTCACACCATTTTATACCAAAAAGGAATATTCTTTAGAATATTCTATTTATTTTTATTCATTTATTCATAATTTAATTATCAATATATATTTTAATTTAATAATTAATTTATGATAATTATTATATTTAAAATTAATATTTTATTTATATTTAATTTATATGGTGTTATATACATTTAATTTATATTTATAATAAATAATTAATAATATATTTATAATAAATAATTAATAATTAAAATAATAATTATAAATTTATTTTTATTTATGATATTTAATAATATATATTATATTTATTTTTAAATACAATAACATATATTATTTTATATTTATATTTAATTATATAACAAAAAATAAATAAAAAAATGGCATCACCAAATTTGGTGATGTGGTTTGGGGTATTGGTTGGAGGGAATTGGTGTAAAAATTATATTAAATTTGGGTTTTTGGTGATGGGTTGGAGTTGCCCTTAGAGATTTAAAGAAAACGAAAAGAGAACAAGAAAAGACTTGGGAATCCTCTTTCAGTCAGATGGCAGATAGATAGGAAAAGAAGCGTGGATACCCCGCCGAGAATCGATGCGATGCATCGCTTTCCCTTTCCCCTCTCTTTTTCTCTGTCATCTCGCTCCGTTGCGTTATTTTGTGCTTCATTCGATAGATTCTGCTTTAGGAGTTCTTTTCATTATTCCTTGGATGGATAAGCCAGACGTCCAATCCTTCCGTCAGCTTTATCGGCCGTAAGGCGGCGGCGGCGGCGGCGAACGGCGCCTGCATAACGAAGTAAAAAATATAATTCTAAATGCAACCTTCTTTTCAAAGTGTTCAGTCCATTGTAGATCTCAATCATCATTTTCATCGTGATATCGGCTTAATTAAGGTCTGCAATTTTCATGTGCAAGAGCTGAATTTACTAAGATTCGTGAGTCTTGTATGTATCCTTTTGTTGAAGATTAATCTTATCGAAATGGCTCCATCCATAAGCAACTCTCTCTTGGATATTG
Organism: Curcuma longa; assembly: GCF_044706935.1. Lineage (NCBI taxonomy): Eukaryota > Viridiplantae > Streptophyta > Magnoliopsida > Zingiberales > Zingiberaceae > Curcuma > Curcuma longa. The sequence goes on along the minus strand of NC_133873.1, from coordinate 1,287,841 downwards.
ACTTACCAAGACCTAGGTTTTCGAAGTTTGTCAACCCAAACTCTTTCATCCTGCCACTTTACCTATTTATCTTACTAATATGCATTGCATTATTCTTAATTATTCATTGTAGGTGTTCCGATTGAAATCCACTATTGATGAGGAAGGTAGGACTTGCTAGCATCTTCTTCGTAGTTAAGTCGACTTCTTATCTTTTGTCTATTTCTGAATTCATGGACTAAGGGCTCTCGCACTTGTTTAAGAGGTCAATGTTTAACATGCTAGCTCAACTTGCAACCATTGGGTTGAAGCAAGCCAATTGCGATTATCCTTTCTTGAAGGGCATTGGGCACCTAGATAAGCTACATTTCAGAAAGTTCCTAATGCCAATTCATTTGAGGTGGAGGAACTCACAAACATTTGAGATGGTTGCATATACATAAGATCCTAATGCCAATTCATAAAAAAATTTCCAAACAGCAAAAATTATTACAGGTGGAGGAACTCTTTTATATCAAAATATCATTTTTCAACTCAATAAAAATTACTTCAATTTAACCAAAATCACTCCAAATCAAATTCACTTTCATACTATTAAGACTACTGACCAAAATTATTACACATTATAATAATTTTAAACAAAACTACTAGAAACAATTTTGAACAATATTACTACACTTTTAACAATTTTAACCAAACATACTGCAACAATACTAGAACAGGAACATTTTCAAAATGAAAAATAAAACAGAATACTATTTTGATATTTTTTTAAAATTAGGATACCTTTTTGACGAGAACAATAATGAAGGGTGTCTTCCTTTTTTGCCCATAGATAAGCTTCCTGTTGATGTTATTTTATTATATTTTCTACCATTTCCTTCCAGTTTTTTAGGTATTTGGAGCCGCTATATAAACCCAATATTGTTCTTAAGCATGGAGAAAAAAAAAGGAGCAAAGCCAGTTACCTTTAACAGTTAGCTCGATTGTAGGAACAATTTTTTGATTTTTTGACATTTTCTTTTACCATAAAGGAAAAATTGTCAAACAAAATACTGATAGCAGAAGAACCTAAATGCAGCATATCTCCAATATCATGCAAAATTGCCATTGTCTCTGAACCACCTCTTCTCATCGGGCTGTACCTCTGGAAATGTCTGAATCACAGGTAATCGCCAAAGTTCAAACCAATGAACTACCAAAAATCTTTAGCTGTATTTCAGTGTAGCAACGGTCACTCAAAAATTCCCACATTAATGGACTTCAATGCTACATTTTGACCATCATCTTCATGTATATCCATTTTGCCCGTTCGGAAGACAGAAGTGATTTTGAAAAGAATGACTTGCGACGTCAAACTCAGTTACTTCATCATCACTGTCAATATTTTTTGGAGTAACATAGTTCTGGTACCTCCTCCATCCCAGGAGAAACACATTGAAATAGTAGCTAACTAAGCTTTTCCTTGTCTTAGAAGGAAAATTGAGTTTAAGCTCGTCCCAAAAATTCTTGTTTAGAGATGGCTGATTCTTAAAAACTATATCCCGAAACTTTTTTTCTTCTTCCTCGGTCCATGAAAATGCAGCTGCTTCACCCATACTTTCAAATCCCCAATCGTGGAAAGCCCTGCCAAGTTCACGTTTTAGTTGTTGCCTTTTTTCTGCAATGTGGCATCTAACACATTCTGCAGATTGTGGTAGTTCACACTGACAGGTATTTTGCCTCCCCCTTCCAATAGAAGGTCTGCCTGTCCAATCTGGGATTACTGCTTGAAATTTTGCACCAATAGGTATCTTAGCTCTTTGCAGATCTCTAGAAAGCCACCTTTCAGACTGAAGCTTCTCATTGCTTCTGGCTGCTTTACTCTGTTCAGTGCAACCAACCTGTGCTTAAAAACAGAATTGCCATAATCTGCTTTGTTTGACAAATTTAAAATGATAGGTTTGTGGATCTTAAGAATTTCATCACGAAGCTAAATAACATGGAAATAAGATACATCCTTCCAGAAATCCAGAGCTAATCAAATACAGCACACTTGATAAGTGCTCCAATTATGAGAGATGCTAAGTTATAGTCCAGTAACTTGGGAACAAACAATCAGTAAACAATATATCGTAATGAAAAGAGTGACAATTGCAAGTGGATTAACCGAAGTATTTCCTATAAAGATAGGATTACATTACAGATTAACTTTAAGTCCATATCTTGTTAGTAAGATGAACTTACTAAACAAATCTGAGACACATAAATATGATGCATGTTGAGGAGCAAATGCTAAACTCTAAATTTAATCGAAAACACTACAAGTAAAAGATTTTAATCTTAGTAAAATAAAGACAGAATATATGAAATTTAAATTTAACAGCAGTAGATATGACAAAATAATTGTTAAGATAAAAGCGACAAATTCCCTATAATTGAAAGCTTTAAATATGTAGAATCATTTTTGCAAAAAGATGGAAGAATTGTTAGAGATGATTTACATAGGATATAAGAAAGATGGTTGAAATGGAGGAGGATATCAGATATTTTTTTATGATTGTAAGATACTTGAGTACCTCTAAAACTTATATGAAAATTTTATGAAATGGCCATAGGCCTAATATGTTCTATAGAGCTGAATGTTAGATCATAGATCAAGCACATAAGCAGAAGATAAGGAATTATGAAAATAAGAATGTTAAAGCAGATATACAAACATATGAGGAAGGACAAGATAAAAAATAAGAATATTAAAAAGAAAGTCAAAATTATAGGGAAAACTTGGAGTCACATTTTAAGATGAAACGAGTATGTACTTAGTTGAGCAATACATACTCCAGTTAGATTATATGAGACCACGATAAATACAACACTAATAGAGAAAGGAGATTAAAGAAAACTTGACTAGCAACGATAAAACAACATAAATTTATTTAAATATGAGAATATAGTAAAGGATCGAGCTCAATGATCAGAGAAACTATATAATCGATCCCATTTAGTGGAATAAAGACTTGGTTGTTGTTGTAACCCACTTGAACTACTCGCTTTGACATCTCAGACTGCTTGAGAGAGTTGCCTAGGTTATCTAGGTGACCCAAACTTCTTTTTTGAAAAGTCGTTGTTGTTATAACCCACTTGAACTACTCGCTTTGACATCTCGAACTACTTGAGAGAGTTGCCTAGGCTATCTAGGTGACCCAGACCTCTTTTTGGAACAGCCATCTAATGAGACTACTTTAAAAAAAATGATAATCCCAGTAGCCACATCTCTGGGGGTGGTCGGTCCGATCCCACGGAAGTTTCCCACCGACCACCAGGGTAAATCGGGAAGCGCAAACGGCGGTCAATACAGATGCCCAGCATCCTTTGATTGCGTTCCTCATTTGGAGGAAAATTCCAAATACGCCGTAGCTGGGGATCGAACCGCGGGTCCCTGAGCTAGGCAAAGTGGTCAGTTTTCCATTTCATCTAGGTGGCCACCCAAATTGAATTTTAGAACATTAAAGATGAGATAAATTTTGGTAGGAAGTAATGTAGCGTTGGATAATAGAGGTGGAATTAAGATGTAACAGAATCACAAACTAGAATCAAGGTGCTCAACCACTCAATCAATAAGGAATGTCTAATCATGAAGGTTTAATTGAGGCGCTAGGCATCCCTAAGACTTAAAAGTCGCTCGAGCAGAAAAGGATTGCCATCGTAGGGAGGCATGGTCACTAAATCCAGATTTGTAACTTATGAGAGAATACAAGGAGACTAAATTAAGACTTTAACACAAATATTACAAGTAGGCATATGATATTAACGCTATTTACATTTAGTGCATAACATTTTGGATTTTAAATGTGTTAGGTATTTGAAGTAAAAAATTATTCTTTGCAACTAAAAAAACTTAAATATTTAACTAAATCTCCTAGAAAACTTCTCTCTATATATATGTGTGTCTGTGGAATATGTGGAAACTAAAGCATGTTCGTGTTGGAATTTTCATATGTTAATGGCAATCAACATATTGCAAATCAATTCTCTTTTTATCATCACATGTCGTTTCTTTCATTGCATCCTCCGTATAGTCATCTCCACCTTTCACTGTTTTGTTTCACCACCATCATTAATTCCCTATACTCATCTATTATCGGATACTACCTTCTCACTGTATTGAGTTTTTTTCTTTTAACCTTCATCAACTATATTTTCTAAAGAAAAAAATAAAATATTTCATCTACAGCATGATTTTTTCCTCTAATCTTCACTATTAGCCGTTATTTCTAATGTTCACCCATCATTGCTCATTTTTCCTTCCTTCCTTTTATGATTCCTTTCTCTAGTCTTAGTCATTGGCAGTTTATCTTTATTGCTCGACCTTCATTGCCAATTTTTTATAGTTTCCTTCTCCAGGCTTTCATGGATGTGTTCCTTTTGTCAACCTTAATTAGATTTTACTCTATCTCTCACCATATTTTCTACAAAATTTAACTAATAAAATTGTCAGAAGTTGTAAAACAACACCTATAGCACACTTCGAAAAGGTCAAGATGCTAGCATCTCTTATTAGTAACTTTGACAATCCTTTAGGCTGCGTTTGGAAACGAGGGACACGAGGGACAGTGACAGAAATACAAAAATACAGAAGACAGTGGAGACAGTGACAGAATATAAATTGTATCTGTCTTATGTTTGGTAATACAAAATACAGAAACAGAATCTCTAAGTTAAAAGACTAAATTACCCTTTGTAACCCTTAACTTTACCTTCCTGTTGCTCTCTTCGTTCTCCGCACCGCACCGCACCGCACCGCACCGCACCGCACCGCGTCGCCTTCCGGAGCCGATCGCCTCCGCGGCCTTCTCTCTTCGTCCTCCGCACCGCACCGCCTGCTTCCCTCCGCACCGCGTCGCGTTCCGGAGCCGATCGCCTCCGCGGCCTTCCCTCTTCGTCCTCCGCACCGCACCGTCAGGTGTAGGGATGAGGGTGCGAAGGTGCCCTTCCTTTGACGAGCCAGATGGAGGGTGGAGGGTGGAGGGTGGAGGAACGGCGGCGCGTCAGGTGGAGGGTGCGAAGGTGCGAACGGCGGCGCGTGAGGAAGGGGTGCGAAGGTGCGAACAGCTGAGGGTTTAGCTGAGGGTTTAGCTGAGGGTTTTGTGGGTAAAATGGTAATTTAACTTCTTCTGTCTCCGTCTAAAATCCGCTGTCTCCGATTTTCGAATGGACAGAAAAAGGGCTCAGTTGGCGACGGAGACAGAGACAGAAATTGATTTTTTGTATCTGTCTCTCATTTCCAAACGGGGACAGAGACAAAAAATCAAAACTGTCTCTGTATTTCTGTCCTGTCCCCGTTTCCAAACGCAGCCTTAGGTACTTGTTCATTAGTGTACACTAGACAAAGATTTAAGAAAGATGATTGGACATGCTAAATAACAAAATGAGCTCTACCATCTTTGTTCCTCAACTCAACTGTTATTATCTTCCATAAAAAGTTCTCTGTGCCGCGGACATTACTTTCAATGAACAAGAGCCTTACTTCACCACTCTTTATCTAATGTACCGGAACATAAGGATACTTCCAATATCTAAGTTAGTATCTGAGTCTTGCCAAATCCATTTTGTTTCTAATTATATCATCAACATAAATTTCAATTTTCACCATGACATAAAAGCTTACTTGGTTAACTTGAGCTCCATTGTCATCCCTACCACCTTATCAAAGCATGAGAAATGAAGAGCCAAAGGCATTGGAGAAGAGCATGTTAGACATTGGGCCTTAACCTGACCAATACGATTTTGTGGAAAAAACGTGGTGTCATCAATCGATGAAAGTCAAA